>NC_079167.1:33151470-33168970 GCF_947568905.1 Ostrea edulis | reverse complement strand
AAAGTATGAATCTAAAAAAAACACCTCTAAACACTTTCCAGAAATATTTCAACTGTGTTACCGTTGTTGTATAGTAGCCTTTCCCACTAGCCATCTCCCCCCCCCCCCCCCCCCCCCCCCCCCCCCCCCCCCCCCCCCCGGAAAAATGGTTATATAGTAGATCTTCCCCTACGGAAATGTAGCTATATAGTAGGACCCCCCCCCCCTTTTATAGCCAGACCCCCAGGAAAACCTACTATATAGTCGACCCCCCCCCCTCTTTTCATTCCGGTTATGTTTACGGCAGACCATTCCCATACATATTCTTTCTATCCTGAAATTAATGCTTATTGGCTATTCATTTCTTTTACATCTTAAATGTAGAGTTAATTTCCCAATTCCCTTGGTTGGGATTTTTGGAAATATTTATTATTCAACAAACATTTCATTCAGTCGATTGTTATGTAAAAACAATCATATATTTAGAATATACAATCAAAATATTTCGTGCTTTTAAAACGGCGTCTATTTAGGCAACTCAGAATTTGTTAGTTAAACAAATAAGTAGTTATCGTACGAGGAATTAAAATTGTCTCTTTTCATTTGATTAACACAACTCTTCATACAGATAATGGAGTAAAACTTAAATTTTACAACTCTGTTGATTGCCTACCCCTGATTCCAAATTGCCGCTACTAAGGAATCAACTCGCTCTCTCGCTCCCTCAACTGTTCTCGGGTCATTGGTGGATTAATAGATATGAACATGTTATCGATATAATCGTAACTATTCCAGGCGGTGCAACTCCCAGCTGTTCTGTCGGTACTTTGATTTATACATATTCGTTTACAAAAATTTCTTTTGAATCTGACAGATGGACAATGTCATCATACTTTATTCCCATACGAAGAATATTCTGGAAAAGTTTTGATTTTTAACATGCACTCCTAAATTTTTTTAGCTCACCTAAGCTGAAACAGAAAGCTTAACTATTATTCATTTTGCCATTTCAATTTATTACATTTACATGTATCCGCCATCCTAAAAGATCCTAGATTGTTTTTTTAAAAAACGAAGACTCTGGGTAATATTTCGTTCATTTTGTATTAAAATCTTTTGCGCAGCCCCCCCCCCCCCCCCCCTTGGAATTTTGAAATTTCAAGCTTTACTATATATTTGCACTCAAAAAATGTTAGACCTCCTGGGAAAATTGGGTTTATACCTAAAATATTTGGACCCTCTGAAAATATTGCCTGGATCCACCCCTGGCTTAGGTTGGTTTTGTTTCGTTCCTACTTAGGCTTAGGCTCGTTTCGATTTCGTTTCATGGATTTGCAGGTGCCCTAATTTCTGTGGAAACGAGGGGGTTATTTATATTCGGTAGGAAAGACCGAATATAAATAACCCCCTCGTTTCCACAGAAACTACTCCAGAATCACGGGGTCAATTTCAACCAAACTTGGCAAAAAGCATCCCTGGGTGAAGGTTTTTCAAGTTTGTTCAAATGAAGGGCCATGTCCCCCTCAAAGAGGAGATAATTACAAAAATGCAAAAATAGGGTGGGGTCATTTAAAAATCTTTTCAAGAACTACAGGGCCAGAAGAGCTGAAATTTACATGAAAGCTTCCTGATATAATGTAGATTCAAGTTTGTTAACAGCATGACCCCCGGGGTAGGATGGGGCCACAATAGGGTATCAAAGTTTTACATACAAATATATAGGGAAAATCATTAAAAATCTTCTGAAGAATTACTGGGTCAGAAAAGTTTACATTTACATGAAAGCTTCCTGATATAGTGCAGATTCAAGTTTGTTAAAATAATGGCACCCGGGGGTAGAATGGGGCCACAATAGGGGATCAAAGTTTTACATGTATAATTACATACAGAAATGTACAAGTATGTAGAGAAATTTTTTAAAAATCTTCTTCTCAAGAACCATTAGCCATAGAAGTTTACATTTACATGAAAGCCTCCTGACATAGTGCAGATTCAAGTTTGCAAAAATCATGGTCCCTGGGGGTAGGTTGGGACCCCAATAGGGATCAAAGTTTTATATGCGAATATATAAGGAAAATCTTTAAATATGGGCCAAGGTAACTCATGTGAGCGATGTGGCCCACGGGTCTCTTGTATGTATATAATTATATTCCGATCTAATTAAAATCAACTCCTTGTCAGCGTACATGTAGCGGCAATATGAAATAGAAAGAAATTAAAACCAACTCCTCATCAACGCGTAGCCACAGGGGCTTCTTATCCATTTAATTGTTCTCAATCTAAATAGAGATATCTAAAGTTAGCGAATAAACGCGTTACTTTCGCAAATCAACGCGTAACATTTAGGTTATATTATAAAGCGTATTGATTTTGCCTATAAACAATAATTTATGGATTGAATGCACTCAATATATAAAAAAAAACAACAGTAGCATGGAATAATTTGTTCATCACAATGAAGAAAAATAACGATAAACTTGTCTAGCTGTAGTTTGTAATTTTGTATATGCATATCTCTTGATATAATCTGACTGCTTTAAGATCATCTTATTCACCTTTAATTCTGTTGTACATATTTTGTGTTTTTAATTGTCAAATAGGAGAAGTCTTTCTACACAATAATTATATGTTAAAACCAAACCAAAAGCATATCAAATGGCAACATTACAAAACAGGTAGTTACAAAGGTGCTGTGAGAATTCTATATGGCATAAAGTAAAGTAAAGTAAAAAGTAAAGTAAAAAGATGGGGTTTTCCAATAGATGACAGCCAAGGGACATAACAGGGGTGGATCCAGAATTTGTGGTTAGGGGGGCGGCTCAACGTTATGAGGCAGGGGGTCTGGGGGCCGCCAGTGGTGGGGACTTTACAACTTTTATAGGGCTTGAAATATGTCTCCTATGTAGTAATTTTTACTATATTTTCTGTCATTTTTTATAAGGTGAAATTAATAAATTAACGCAAATTTTAAGGGTTTTGGAAAAGAAAGTAAGTTCTCCTAATAAAAGCAATTCAACAAATCAAAAGATTTTGCCATTTATTTCTCCGAGAGTGGAAGAAATGATTGCGTCTTTTATCGTTTACATTTTTCTAAACGCGCCTTCGTGCAGACAAGCAACGCGCCATCGCACCGTCACGCCAACAAGCAACACGAAGCGAAGGCGTATTGCTTGTTGGCGTGACGGTGCGAAGGCGCGTTGCTTGTTGGCGTGACGGCGCGAAGGTGTGTTGCTTGTTGGCGTGAGAGCGCGAAGGCGCGTTGCTTCTTGTCATGAGAGCGCGAAGGCGCGTTGCTTGTCTGCGCGAAGGCGCGTTGCTTGTTGGCGTGACGGCGCGAAGGTGTGTTGCTTGTTGGAGTGACGGCGCGAAGGTGTGTTGCTTGTTGGCGTGAGAGCGCGAAGGCGCGTTGCTTCTTGTCGTGAGAGCGTGAAGGCGAGTTGCTTGTCTGCGCGAAGGCGCGTTGCTTGTTGGCGTGACGGCGCGAAGGTGTGTTGCTTGTTGGAGTGACGGCGCGAAGGTGTGTTGCTTGTTGGCGTGAGAGCGCGAAGGCGCGTTGCTTCTTGTCGTGAGAGCGCGACGGCGCGTTGCTTGTCTGCGCGAAGGTGCGTTGCTTGTTGGCGTGAGAGCGCGTTCCTTGTTGTCGTGAGAGCGCAATTAAAGGCGCGTTGCTTGTCTGCGCGAAGGTGCGTTGCTTGTTGGCGTGAGAGCGCGTTCCTTGTTGTCGTGAGAGCGCAATTAAAGGCGCGTTGCTTGTCTGCGCGAAGGCGCGTTGCTTGTTGGCGTGAGAGCGCGAAGGTGCGTTGCTTGTTGGCGTGATGGCGTGTTGTGACTAATGCGCAGTCACGGTTTTGCAAATGGACCTATCCGGACACCATATTAATTCACGAAAGTTACGCGTTATAACGCGAAAGTTACGCGTTTATTTGCGAAAGTTTCGCGTTATAACGCGAATTTTTTTTATCAGTTACGAAAGTGAGCTCAGTGGGCTTTCGAAAGTAAATAATCAAAGTATTTTCATATATAAACTTCTCTAGCTGCAATAATGAAGCCCTAGCTCTCCGATTTTTTGGGAGGGTTGGGGGGTTGGGAGGGGGATAAAATAAGAATTTTAAAAAATCGGATAGGGCTACATTATTGTAGCTGTAACAGGAAGGGAGAAAATGTAACGGACCAGACCGGGATTCGAACCCGGGCCCTACCAACTGAGCTAACTGGCCACTGGCGATCGAATCCGGCTGACCGCTACACTCCTCCCTAAAAAGACATCAACCCAGGATCTTTATCCCCTGGCAGGCATTTTCACATGTCAGTTCCAGGGGGTGGTCTACGGCCCCAAATGTAACAGAAATTAAGGGAGAAAACGCAACCAGATCGGGATTCGACCCCCCCCCCCCCCCCACCCCCCGAATCTCTAGTTAGGTGCTCTAACAACTGAGCTAACTGGCCACTGGCGATCGATTCCAGCTGACCGCTACACCAGTGGCGGAAATATTTAATGGGGGGGGGGGGGCGCAGCCGGCGCCCCCCCCCCCCTAAAATTTTAAAATTTAAGGTAAATTAGAAAAGTGTTCTCAACGATAAAAGAAGCAATACTATCTTCTACTCCCGGAGAAATAAATGATAAAATATTTTGATTTCTTGAATTACTTTATTGGGAGAACTCAATTTTTTCCAAAACCCCTTAAAATTTGCGTCATTTTATTAATTCCACCTTATTAAAACTGATACAAAATAGTACAAATGACTAAATAAGAGACATATTTCAAGACCTATAAAATCTGTAAAATCCAGGAGCTTCCGGGTCCCCATCAGGGCTTAGCCCTGGACCCACCGAGGGCCTCAAGGCGGCCCCCAGACCCCCTGCCTCATAAAGTGGCGCCCCCCCCCCCCCCCCAACCATAATTCATGGATCGGCCCCTGTACACGGGTACCTGTAAAGTGCGAAACGAAATCTACCGAAACGAAACGAAACCTACCGAAACGAAACAGATTGTATAAACGAACTCTTTTAATTATAATAATTAAAAATTGTATCTTAGGCCCCTGTGAAAGTTACCAAATTAAAATAAAATTCGCAATAAGGTGTTATGAACACTTGTAAGGTGTAAATGGGTTACCTTGGGGGTGCATGAGATCGTGAAAAGTACCTATTTAAATCCCTTTCACAAATTCCTGGATCCGCCTGTGGGCATATATGTGTACATTAAAAAAAATCCCTTTACTTTAAAACCTCGGATTTTGGTGGTGTATTTTAGTTCTATATTCTATTATTCGGACACAAATCATGCAAAACTTCAATTCATTATTCGGGAACAAATAATACAAAACTTCAATTATATCTGACAACCGAGCCCCTGTGGTTTGAATGCCTAAGTTGTGAGTGAGTGAAGTTGTCAGCGATGTAATAATGTTTATAAAGTGTTTATGAATAGGCTATCTGGCACCTTTACTCTTCATTGTTGTAATTATCTCATTGAAAATAATATTTCAAGTAAATTGATAGCAGCTACCATTTCTTTTAATCCAAGTGGTTGCCATTTAACAACTCCAACACCCCCCACCCCCCCCCCCCCCCTTCAATATTTCTGCACAAATTCAGAACGAAAAGTGGATTGAAATGGTGATCCCTTTCAACCAATCAAAATTCTTCATATAAAACCAATCAGATTTCAGTGCAAACAGAAGGTCACCCAATGAAGTGGTTTTAAATTCAACCAATGGATACCAAGGTCGGAGGTCAGTGGCGACTAATGACATTGAATATAACATACAGTCTTCTCAATGAGTTAATTTATTCACTATCGTCGGTTCGAATAGTTGGAGTACAGTAAAAGCGAAGTTGACAGGTAAATATACGCTGCACAGTATATTATTTATAAGTTACCCTTTTCAAGAAAGTACAGGTTATTATCATATTGAAAACAATATATTTTTACGTGTGTTTAACGAAATGATGAAACGTTTCTCGGAACAATGGGAAGTTGTATATATCAGTCGCACGATTTTGCCCGCCATTTTGAAAACTATAAATAAACAAAGCGTGGGAAATGACCGGGGATTTTCATACTGACTTAGACACTATTTCCAATAAAAGTTCTATCGTTAATTATAATTTATAGTATGTATGTGTAACATACTGTATCACTGAGTAATTTTATGACTAAAATTTACTTTTGAAAATGAAAGTCCCATTTGCATAGATTTCTGTTGATAGCATTTTTGCAATTGAGAAATTTTGAAAGTGGAATTAATTTTACAGAATGGCTCGTACAAAGCAAACTGCACGTAAAAGTACAGGAGGTAAAGCCCCTCGTAAACAGCTGGCTACCAAGGCTGCACGTAAGAGTGCCCCCTCCACCGGAGGAGTGAAGAAGCCTCACAGATATAGGCCAGGAACAGTCGCCCTCAGAGAAATCCGTAGATACCAGAAATCAACTGAGTTGCTCATCAGGAAATTGCCTTTCCAACGTCTTGTGAGAGAAATTGCTCAGGACTTCAAAACTGACTTAAGATTCCAGAGTGCAGCTATTGGAGCCCTGCAAGTAGGTTGATTCTTCCATTTGAGTGTGGTTAGAGGAGTGTTGGGAGCTTTTCACATTGAAGGATATTATCTGCCTTGTTGTCAAAAAAATTTCAATGCTAAATCAAAAAATAATGAAACTAAACTCAATTGAACCAGTTTATGTGTACATGTAAAATTGGATTAGCAATAGATGTCAACTACAACCTAAGCATTGTACTAAATTTTTACTTTCAATATCTATTTACAATGCACCATTGCTTTCGGGATATACATATATTTAATTTGTTATTCAATGTGTTTTTATTATCTTGGAGGAAGAAACTATATCTCTCATTCTCTTTATTTCAGGAGGCCAGTGAAGCTTACCTGGTTGGATTATTTGAAGACACTAACTTGTGCGCCATCCATGCAAAGAGAGTCACAATCATGCCCAAAGACATTCAGTTGGCCAGGAGGATTCGAGGAGAGCGTGCATGATCTCGTTTCTATTTCATCTCACAGACTTGTTTTCATATAGACATTGAAATTTTTATCGTGAATGCAGCAGACATTTTCAGGACATTATGGCATGGTAATTTTGTTTCCATTCCAGACAAATTCTCATTGTGTGGCTCATTTGTCATTGGATTTTTTTTTTTAATTTATGTTCTATAAGACACCTTAGTTAATGCAGATCAGCAGTCTCGTTGGTTTTTGATAATGTCCATTTTATGCATGCATAGAAATGTGATTGAGAAAGTTAATTTCATGGTTTTCTTGATTGACACTTCTTTTTGAGATTTGATTTCTTGCATCAAACCATGCTGGTCATCAATATTCTATCATGAATAGTCAGGGAAATATGTTGATTTTTGTGTATTTGTCTTAATTCTGGACTGTCTTATTTCTATCTGTTCAAATCTTAAATTTCTTGACTTACACAAAAGTTTTTTATACAGGTGTCCCCCATTTGTGTTGTCTTTTTGTAATGTTTTAGATTTGTGCAAGTATCTTATTTTAACAATAAATGTAGTCTCTTTATGAAATGTGTTTCTTATTACTCGTTATGCGAGTGTTCAGGGATTACAAATTTTATCAAACTGCATCAATTATGAAACTTATTTTCATTTATTGTATATGAAGCATATAACAATGGTAACATCATATGTCTAGTTTCACCAGAAGGCACTTGTTTATCATGCATACACTGAGAAGTTGTGGAGTTTTGTCCAGTCAGTATGTTTCCATCTCTGAAGTTAATGAGTATCCTTGTAGATAAGTTATGATAAGAATTTCATGATGTAACTAGGTTAAGGAGGTACGCTACACCAGAGAAATTTGATGTAGATGAAAAGTGGAGGATATGTACAACAATATTTTGAATTTGAATATTTTCAAATTTACTTTATTTTGTCAAAAAAAAACCCTGCTGGACTCGAACCTGCAACCTACAGTTCAGCAATCGGTATTCTGAGCTACTCGGCTAGGTATTTAAAAGGAAAAGTCAAATATTGCCGATTTTGATTTTTTGAAAGGAAGTCGGCCATTATGACGAAGTAGAGTACTACCTTAAGATGTGCATCTTTTCTTGGATTTGTGTTTTAGAAAATTGTTGGTCAATCTAATTAAAATTAGATCCTATGATCTGCTCATCTACTATGGCTACACTAGCGATAGTAGTTGATGGGGAATTTTTTTTAATTAGATTGAGATGTTGGTATATACTGAAACAGTTTGTGAAAACGGCTCTGCAGAACAAAATGTGAAATTATATACCCACACTTTCCAATTGTTACTCTGCTTTTTCACACTTCATCCTCAATCTCCTGATTTTGAGCAATAACCAATTCTGTTGGAATGTGTTGAGTGATGTGATTTTAAGGCTTCACACAATCTGCAACAAGGTGTTGGAATTTTCATCATAGTCCACAGGGTCAAAAACATTTTTCAATGAAAAAACCCATGCTTCCCAGAACTCATTTTACACAGTAGCATAATCATCTTTTGGAAGTTGATTGGTGTGCAAATTTTACCTTTGTAAAATGTTTCTCCATTTACAATCTTAAACATTTTATGCAGTTGTCAAATCATCTTTTGGGATATGAATGGTGCTGTCCATTAGATGTATAATGAATCTTCTCACTTTTTGGGGTGGGAAAAGAACCAAACAAAAACATGGAGTGCATTATCATGTGCTACAAGAATATACTGGTTGCATATGAAACAATGTACTGAGCACCAGCTTTTGTTTTGAAAATCACGGAGAGCAATATTTACATACACTCTAAAGAATTGAGACATAAATTCAAGTACTGAGCGCAATTATTGAATTGATATGCGCATCAAGTAAATTATTGCTCTCATGAATTCAATTGATGAAAGCAATAATTGAATTAATGTGTACATCAATTCAATTGATGAAAGCAATAATTGATTTGATGTGCACATTTATTCATTGTTATAATGGCCGACTTCCTTTTAGAACATGGATGAAAGTATATAAATACCAGCTGCTGCAATATTTGTCTACTCAACTAATAAAAATTCTCGCCTCGCTCAGTAGGTTAGCATGTCAACTACTGAACTGTAGATCGCGTGTTTGAGTCTAGCAGGGTTTTTAAAGTTTTTCTCGGATTTCTTTCTACTAAAACTGCATTTTTTGACTAAATATTAATTAGTAAATTTGAATGTTTTCAATTTCAAAGTATTGTATATATCCTCCACTTCTCATCCATATCAAATTTCTCTGGTGTAACATACATCCTTAATTCAATTGATGAGAGCAATAATATTGATTTGATGTGCACATTCATTATTATTGTTGCATGTTACAATTCAATTACTGCAAGCATTAATTAAATATATGTGCACATTGAATTATTGTTCTCTTCAATATTGAATGTAATTGTAGCGCCTTTTCCGTCATCTCCCGGTAAAAAATTGCTGTCAACTACAGTATAATGCCCCAGAGTGGGGCAAAACCTTTACCTTGTATGAAAACTTTATATCACCATGGCTGACCCCGCAAAGGTACGTAACTCTTGGTGACATCAACTTAGCTGCGAGTTACTTCCCTTTGCGGGGTCAACCAAAGACTTTTTACTTTACCTTACTGTGACTTTTAGCAAATTATCAAGCTTTCATACAAATCAATGGGTCACCCCACTCTGGGGCATTAATGTAGTTGACTGCAATTGATGGGAAAATAACAAATGTCAAAGCTACAGATAAGAAACTTACAGGCCATTGTAGGGAAATGCGATTTTTGTGCGCGAAGTGTTGATACGTTTTAATCGGTTATAAGTTCAAGTTGATTAGAGAGTTTTAGATACTACTGTATACCAAGGACCTTTTGTTGTTTCACACATTAGGCTATTTTATCACCTAAGGCTAAGTATTTGGTGAATGTATTGATTTTCTTTTTTCCATCCATCCTTCTGTCTTCTTGTATTAGTCAAACCGTGTTGCATAAGCTCTACTTTCACTTTCGTTTTGTGTTGTCGAAATGTTGTGCTCGTGGAGTAGTTCCTATCTCAGATATAAACTAGTGGAAAGGTCATGTAGTCATAATTTTCAAAGGTAATCATTAATAGTGGCATCGGAGAACATTTTAAAAATCTATTCACATCTTATCCATTTTGTCTATCTGAGAACATTTACTTTTTTTCATATTTTACATTAATCCGAGATTCCTCTGATTCCTTAACCCCGCTTTTATATTGTGCACATGTTACAATATAATAACGGGGGTAAGTGTCAGAGGAATCTCGGATTAATTTTGCGTGTTATTGACAGAGGCACTTGTCACATTGTGAATGTAAACAATGGAGGAAATCTTTCTTGAACCCTTAACCAGGTTGGGAACACTTCCCCTATAGCGAGATATTCTCGCTAAAACGCGATTATCCCTCTCTAGCGAGAATAAATATATCCCGTACAACCGAGAAAAACACCCGTGGAGTACATCTCTTCGTGTTTCGCGTGAAAAGAAGAAAAAGTGCTAAAATGTCCGATACTTCTGCAAATATATTAATCAAAACAAAAACACTCATGATGTGCATTGGATTTCAGACTGCTTCCCTCTTACGCAGCAACTTTGGTATGCAATTTTTTGAATTGTGTCATGTTGAGTACCATTATTTTCATTAAAGACACCAAAAACACCTGTTAATGGTAATGTTTACTTTCTCGCTAAATAGGGATAATCGTGTTTTAGAACATCTCGCTATAGGGGAAGTGTTCCCAACCTGTTAATGTATCGGGCTCTGTGTGCAGAGCATTATCAGACATGTCATTCGAACGATTATTGAATTTATCCCCCCCCCCCTCAATTATTGTATGTAGGACCGTGCGACATAATATTGGTTGTATGTAGGACCGTGCGACATAATATTGATTGTATGTAGGACCGTGCGACATAATATTGATTGATTGCATCCTGTTTAACGTCTCTAGAGAGAATTTTTCACTCATATGGAGACGTCGCTAAAACCAGTGAAGGGCTTCAAATTTAGGCCTTTGCTCGGTTCTTTAGCGTGCCTCACCTACTGTGACACGTACGGGACATCCGTTTTTATCATCTTCGAGGACTCTGACATTCACACTGATGCCGAGCGTTTGGCGATGGAACTACGACAGAATTAAAATGTAACGTAGCCTATTGTAGACTACAAATAAAATCAGTGGACTGGTGTATCCTCTCTATATTTTATAGTTTAGAAGGTACACCTCATTGTTTACATTCACAAAAGGCAATATCCTTCACCTCGGAAGCGTCTATAACCATTCAGTTATATCTGATAGAGGTTTTTAATTTCTTTCTCCTTTTTTTTTTTTTGTTGTAGTGGTCAACCGGGTTCGATCACCGGTTACCAGATATAGCTCAGTTGGTAGAGCACCTGACAAGAGATTCTGTCTGAGTTTGAGTACCGGTCTGGTCCGTTGTATTTTCTCCCTTCCTGTTACATTGATCATAGTGCGAGTACTTGAAAGCCCCATTTGGTTTTAAATTATTCTAAGTCTATTTCAATTGTAACTCTTAATTATAAGTATAACTCATTTCCTTTGCCACCTTTTATTGTTTTTGCTTAAGGAAATATTTTCCAACTAAAAAAAATTGTTACCATGGGATTTGTGGGTCTGCTCAATTGATCACACTTTCTATACTAAAACCTCCCGGAAAGAGCATTTTAAAAGCAGCACGACTTCTATTATTATTACAGACTATAGGAGATATTTACCTCTGAATCAATGCTGATTGATGAAAAGCATTACATCATATGCATGTAGATCATTTAATTAATGAATATGCATACTGGTACTCACTTCATTGTGTTTCTGCATATATATCTGATTTTAATCATTTCATTTCAGATTACTTGATCGGCCATTGTCTTCCCATTCCCAGCCAAAGAAAACAAAATGGATGGACCAATTAAAACAAGAGTATAAAGAGAAAAGAAATAGACAGAACTTGATAAAATCGATATGTGGAAGTGCCTTAGTCTTTGTAACTTACATGTATTTCAAAGATGAAAATGACCTTGATATTAAAGCTAACATCGATTCATTAAAATTACAAGAACAGAAATGCTGTGATGCAGTAGAGGGCAGAATACCATTAGGAGAAGGAATGTCGCTTGAACAAGCAAAAAAAGATCTGGAAAGACTAAGACAAAATATTAAAGAGGAATCAGAAAAGCTGGAGGGACTGTAGTCTTTACAGGCTATAATACTCGTAGAAAATTATGTACAAATGGAGTGAACATGAATACTAAATTATGTAGTACCTGTAGTATAGACGTGTGAAGACTTGTTTGTTATCTTTGGATCAATGTAATTTGATGAAAATACCTGAAAATCAATTCCATTTTGATATTCTCAATAAGAGTAAAAATTTGTATAGCATCAAACAAGGTTCTGATGATTGGTATCATGGATGCTACGGAGCAGGTTTTTTCTTTTGTTAATTTAGTTTAGGCGTCCATGTCTTGCTTCCATAAGACATGTTATTGCAAATTGCGAACATTCCTTTCATTGAGGTGATGTTCAGAAATGTTATTGCCTGAATCTGAGAGTTTGATTGCATGTAGCCAGGAGATACTGACTACCAGCGATCGCACTCATCTGACCACCATATTCCTCCCTACGTAATTGTCTCAACACTTGGGAACAAGCCCAGGAACTTTATTCCCAGGCAGGCAATTTCATCTGTCAGTTCCAGAAGCTGGCCTGGTGGTTATAAAACTTTTACAGTACTCGTACTCAAACTCAGCCATGTTTGGTTTGAGTGCAACTCTGAGCAAGCTCCAAAGCATACTCGAAAATCTTGAGCATGTACTCCATTTGAGTTTGAGAATAATTTTATAAAAGTTTTAGAACCTTCACTTTTGAGTATGAGTACGATTTAGAGCACGGAGTTCGAGTTTGAGTATGAAAACGTGCTCAAAAAAGTTTTATAACCTCCAGGCCTGTGGTCTACGACACTAAATGCAACAGGAAGGGAGAAAATGCAACATATACCAGACCTAGATTTGGACCCAGGCCCCCTGAATATCCAGTCAGGTGGAGCTCTACCAATAGAATTATCTGGCCACCGGCGATCGAACCTGCCTGACCACAACAGTTTGAACAAACTTTTAATTTCGAGTTTCAACATGTTCTTTGGTTAAAAACTTTAATAAATGAGGGTTTGTAATATACTTATGCAACTTTTTCCTTCACATCCATAGTATGAGACTACCGAGCATTATGCGCTACATTCAGTCATTGCTTTGACCTGATTCTTTTGAACAAAAACTCGATAAGAAGTCTTTCTCTTCCATCTCTGTAATAAGACCTTGACCTTTCACCATGAGAATAGGCAGTTTCATGACCATTGCTTAGGTTAGCTTTGAATGCTTTACAAATTTTTAAATCCTCCATTGACCTCGACATTCAACCTATATATAATACATGTACATGCAATTGATTCAGCATGATGGCTCATTCATTATTTCCTTCTCTGGTGACCTTGAAAATCAATAGGTTCAAAATTTCACCATGAAAAGTAAATCGTCATGACCACCATGATTTGCAAATATTCGTGTCCACAATGACCATTTCCCTCCTTTGCCCTCTGACCATTGCAATCTCTTGCAGCGAGGAATAGGTATGCAAAATTTGGATGACCTTGGTTCGATATGCTCTGAATTTTTCAGTTGTTCACACACATCACCGCCATGATACAATCCCCCTGTAACATGTTGCTGGAGGATAAAAAAATTCTTTCCCTCAAATAAAGTTGAAATTGTGAAGGGCAAGGTATGACTTGAACATTAGACTAAGGGGCTGTAACTTTGAAATGCATCTACTCTGCAAAATGAATCTGTCCATCTAACAATGCAGGACTTGACTGAAAGCAGTAGAGAATAAGGTGTCAATACAAATGTTCACTTATGATGCAATTTTATTTCTCATAATTTTTAATCTACAATTTGTTGTACAAGAACCATATTCTTTTTGAACAAATGACTTCCCTTCAACAATTATGAAAATGGTTGGAAAGAGAAGCAGAAATAAAATATTTCAAAAACAAAATGATAAACTAATGTCATTTTTGATATAACCATTTAGTTACAATCAATTTTTCTTCTCCAATAAGCTAATAGAATACTGGGATAATCTCAAAACTGGTTATTTCCCTTTCTCTAAACAAGTGGACAGGAAATTCTCTCATTTAATACTATAAGCAATGTCGAACACTGTTCCTTATTTTATGTTTCAACACCCGAAACTTACACCAGTATTCTAACCAACTGAGTTTGGTGTTGACTTTCAAGTCAACTTCAGTGCAAACCTTTTTTTGGTACTATAATTATCCAGAATATAATCAAAACTAAACAAAGTTCTTATTGAATTGCTAACAATCATGAAAAATATTTTAAAATATGAATCAGAAAAGGCAAACAAATGGATTCAAGTGAAAGTGAAATTTAAAAACTTGACAAATTGAATAACCAAGTTTTCTCGTATAAATTTGCATAGCATTGAAGGCTTATCTATGATTTGTGTGAAAACTCTGATAAGGCTAACAAGTAGAAATAGAAAATGATCTATATCATTATGAGGAATGAAATAGTACCAATACTCAGCACACCATCAGAAACACAGGTCTGTCCCCTCTGTCTAGTATGCATGAGCCAGCATGCACAAGATTGAGGGGCCAGAACACATAATTTTGAAATTTTATACAGAAAGTTGTTATTTCAAACTTTTTTTTTTTTTTTGCCAATTCTGTCTTTCACTCCGGCAAGGCTGGCATGGACTTCACATCAACCAAATGGCTGAAATCCTTTTTTTCAGAATTCGATTCATGTAGATACATTATGGACATCATCATGCAGTAGCACAACCAATTTAAAATCGCTTCCCATGATGTGAAATTAGCAATAACAATGGGCCTCTTTACAAAGTATAAGAACATGTATAGAAAGAAAAATTACTATATTTGAAATGAAACAGCAAAAGCTTGTTTTCAAAAATGAAAGATAAGAACTTTTATAAATTTTAATACCTAACTACTTGAATAAAAAAAAAAAAAGAGATCGTTCATTATTTTTTTTAAAATTAATGATGAATATTTTGATCTTATATTTTGCCTTCAACTTGAACTATGAAATCATGCTGCTCTTCATTCAATGCATGATGCTTCTTCAATTACAGTGTATTTTTCAGAAGCAAAATCCAGTTGCGATGGAAATGACATTGAAGATAATGAAAATATATATTTTCTAAATGAGAGAACTCTACAGAGCTATTCTCCATGAAAAAACTAGATGAGTGTTGGACAGCTTTGACTGGAATGAATAAAACACCATTATACTGTAATAATAGCATTGTAGTGAACGCCAAATAATTTGAAACCAAACATAAACTAAAGATAAAAGAAACATGATCCAAATACAGATACTCTAAAACAATGTTCATGAATCGATCATTAAATCACAGACACGGTAATTGCTTTTGACAAAATTCAAACCTAGTAAGTATATAATTTTACATTAATTCGTAAAGCTCATATCTTGCACTCATTCTAAATAAAACCTCCCTCTCTATTGCATATTGTTAACAATCAGATGTTTATATCATCAAAAAACATTATATTAAAAAAAAATCAGAATGATTTTTGCTTTGACGGGTGAAACGTGTCACACAGTAATAATTTCATGATGTCATACTACTAAGAACATGACACCTCAAGCTTCAAACAAGAATGTGTGTACCAATAATATCTAAACAACCTTATAATACAATTTAAACATGCAATCAGTGTTTCACAAAACAGACCACAGATCTAATTTACATAAAGTCTAAGGGTGTAAGTAGAATATTCCATAATCTAACAAAATTAGACCAATCTCTACTAAAGGGCACTACACAAGCCTCACACTTTCACTCCAAATGTCATCTAAATTGCACAAAATTTGTAAAATGGTTGAATGATAGTTTTTTTTATATTACAGGATTTTTGTTCATAAAAAAACAAACCAATATGCCGGTTTCGAGATACTTCGGAGTGATTTCCCTTTGGAGAACTCTCGTACATAGTAAGGCACGAAACAATTTGTTTACATGTGGGAGTGGGACAAATATTCATCACTGCACAAGTGAATATACTCAGCAAGTTTCTCATACGCTGTTTGATCATCGAATTTTACTGATACACAAACCAAATAAGTTGCAAGTATTTAGGGAGTAATTAAATACATGGAATTTTTCTCATATCACATTATTTCGTTGGTCGTAAGTACCATATTTCGGATACTACTTGGAAATATGACATTGTTTTTATGCTTACACTTTAGTAAAACATTTCATTCGAGAGTATTCTGTATTTTCCACATTTATATTTCAAGAGAAGCCGCTTTTAGTGCATTTTATTGTCTTTCTCACTGACTGTAGGTCCACTCTGTCCCACTTAGGCATTCAAAGATCCATTAAATGCACCTCCTACACAGAAGAGCTCGTATCTCGAAACTGGTGTATTACATCAACTCGGTGTTTCCAGCAAATGATCTATTTGTATTTGATACGTATGGGATTGTTTTGCATCAATTCCTACATTTTCTTCGGGAAAGATAACAGTAGTGAAAACAGTTTGCCTAGCGCCCTTTGGTAGAGACAGAATTAGACCTCTCATTGCTACAAAAACTGTTTAACAGAGTGTCATTATTAGCACTTGAGTCACTAAAACAATTTGAAGATCCTAGTTGTTTCCACCATTACAGGCGGTAATTGGTCCTTTGGACATGACACAGGGGGCACTCTCTAGATTTGCTAGCACACACATCACACGATACTCTGTGATTGCAGGGCACACAGGTGACGCTTTTATTCCTATCCTGACAAATAATACATTTCATATTCTGCTGATAAACTATCACCTGCAAAAAATGAAAGATAAATATCATATGCATTTCTAGTGACCTTGCCGTTTTACATTTAACCTAGAAATCAATTGGAACACATATCTTTATCCACATAATAGTAATAATTATTGATATTGGATTAAAAAAAAATTCGAAATACTGTAAACACGGAATTTTGGAAATTCCTATCTAGTTACCTTGGCCTTTAAACTTGAAATTAAATCAATAGGAACACACATATTTTGTTGTGAAGGGACGACATCCTTATGATTTATTTTTAATCAGTCGGTTTAATACAAGTGTAATGAAGCAGGGCATTATTTGCTTCCATTCATTATTTGCTTGTTCATCACCTGTTGTTATGGTTTAATAGTAATAATGTCCTTTATATAAACAGGATTTACAGAATACAGAAAAAAGATTCGATCTGACATATACCTTTTCTAATTTGTCTATATCCACCCTAAGTTGCTGTTGTATTTGTCTAAGTCGAGGAATAGGTAAGCTTTCGATCTCGTTCACCTGATGAAGCACTCTCACACTGCTGGATCCACCCCCAATTTTCTCCAGATCTAACTGAATCTTTGATATTCTAACTAGAGCCTGAAAT
>NC_079167.1:33073970-33146470 GCF_947568905.1 Ostrea edulis | reverse complement strand
ATATACTGCTGTATAGTACAGTGTATATAATGAAAAATGTGTAGTTTCTTGAATTAACATTTTTTAATATGGTTATTGCAATACTATTTCATCTGTTCAGATTTACACAAATGCCCAATCTGCAGCTTTGTTCATTGTATATCTTTTTTCTGAACAATGCCACAGCCATAACAAAACATCAAAATACTAATCATTAAAATAGGCCTTTATACATATTGCAACCATTTGTTGTCTTAGTGAGAAATGATACTCTGCATATAGGTTGCTGAGAAAAAAAATTAAAAATTATATAGTACAATGTCAAATTAATTTTGAAAATAAAGACTAACCACAACAAACAAATTCACTTTCACAAATAATTTCTGGTATATCTGCAATTAAGAGGCTAAGATCTCTCTGCCCAATTCCCTAGAGATAAAGATAACACCTGCTTGATCATGTTGATCAGAGATGCTCTACACAAAACTCATTAATTAGTCTTGTCAAAATGCCCTTTGCATGCTACTCCCATGGGACAAGTGGAATTTCTCATGTTATTGTTAGAAACAAAGGAAACATTACATAGGCTAAAAAAAGCTGTACAGTATAACATAAAAAAAATATGTGTTTTCTTGATGTAACATTTTTGAATGAGGTTTTCTACAAAACTCTTATATGAGTAGGGATTGTACCAATTATAACATACTTTTTTCAAAAAATCACTTCAACTAAATGTCACAGTGACCTTAAAGTACAGTGCGACACACCTTCTACCTAAGATGCATAAGTTGACCAAGTTTCATGATTCTAGATCAAATAGTTTTCAAGTTATGAGCCGGACAGGGTTTTACCATATTTGGCCATATCTTCTTAATTAAAAGTCACAGCGACCTGGTTTTAATGTGCGACACACCTTCTACCCAAGATGTATCAACTGACAAAGTTTGATTATTCTAGGCCTTATAGTATTTAAGTTATGAGCCGGACACGAAAAAGCTAACAGACGGACGGACAGACGGACGGACATGAAGGCCATAACATAATACGGCCCGTCTTAAGACGGGCGTATAATAAAAAGGGTGGTATCTTCTGACAAAAACATCCCTTATACTTTGAGACTTCCCATCACTTTAGCCTATCTTACAATTCATGCATCTCTTACACTTTTAGATTCCCCAACATTTTAAGAATGTTTTTCACTTAGGAATATCTTACAATGCATGCATCTATTACAATTCCCTGTCACTTAAAGGGACTGGTTCATGATTTTTCAAAAAACATATTTTGCAATTTTGATGTTAAAACATTAAAAATATAACTCATTTAATGTTGACAGCCAAAATTTTGACCTTCTGAATGCAAGAATAAAAGCAATATTTTAGCCTTAAATCTGTGTTATGTAAACAAAGACTCGAGTCTTTTCATGTATACAAACAAACCATTGAAATGTTAATTTTGTAATATAAAGCATCTTACTTTTGCATAATCACAAATTTTAACTTTTAGATGACACATTTTACCCAAAGAATGCTTGAAATGTGAAAGATACAATTAACTTGATCGATATCCATTTCTTTTGAAAATTTCGTAAACAATAACATACCGCAATCTTTGTTTACAAAACAAATAATAAACTCTTCTGTGATAATGTATAACCTTAATTTTTATGTTAAAGCACAACCCTTGTATTTTAAGAAAATTATGTCCTTTAACTGTAATCATGTTTTGCACTTTAAGACCCCCCTCACACTTTAAGCATGTCTGACACTTTTTATCTCCCTTACACTTTTAACACGTCTTACATTTTTAATCTCCCTTACACTTTTAACATGTCTTACACTTTTTATCTCCCTTACACTTTTAGCCTGAGAGTAAGCCTGCTCCCAGTGCTCCTGCCTGGTCTTGTAATGCTGGAATTCCTCCCGTAACTTCTGCATATCTGCACCCTGAGAACTATTGGACAGATTCGATGAGGAATAGAGAGGAGAGTGGGGACCGCCGGGGCCACTTCTTGGAGACATCGAGTTCACGTCGCTGAACTTGTTGTGGTTGTGGTAACTCAGTAAAGATAAATTCTACAAAAGAAATTGTGTGCTTGAAAAGGGGAACATTGAACACATCATGACATGGCCACTCCTCTTGAGAAGTGCCTCCCTTCAACATAATACTTCACTGCAATACTACAGAGGGCAATTAAATCTAGAACTACATGTATCCTAACAGGACTAATAACAGTTGTGCGGGGCTCGTCCATATACATGCAAGGGTATATCTGAAATTAAATTGGTATGATTTTCAACATTATACATGTTTCATCTCAGTACATGTTATAGGAGAGTAGGATAATTCCTTTAACCGTGATATCTATCAATTATCATAATGTAAGAAAGAGAGTACACATTTTCAGAAAAATCTCTCGGCCACATCCAGACAAAATAATGTCAACAGACAGGAAGACAGGCTGATTTCAATATAAACTGCAGTTGTGGAGGGAAGGGGGTATAATTACTAAAACCAGCAAACAACACTGAAATGACATTTGCAAAATCAATCTATACACAACTTGCTGTAAATCTCAAATGTTTTTCAGCTGTTTGTGAACAGGGATTTTTCACTGCCACATGTAACTATGAAATCTGACTCTATTCACAAATGAAAATATCCCATTTTCCCAAATTTTTATAGAATCGGGTTCAATGTGTAAATCTACGAAACGAAAGAGCGTGTACTGTAAAAGTGGTTATTTACGCATGTGTGGGAAATTTACACTAATTATGCAATCACGCTATAGGCAAGTAAATTCTCCCCACTTGTAGAGTTATAAATAGTTGACAGTTCCCACGTTTTGTACTACACGCGTAATATTGGATGTGGAAAAACACGTACTTAACCCCCAGCGTAAATAATCACTTTTGCAGTAATTCACCACGAGCATAGTTGCCAACCTTCAGCAGGTGAAAATCTACCTTAGAACCCAAGTAACACTGGCCAGATCAATCCTAACCTTCAGCAGGTGAAATCTACCTTAGAACCCAAGTAACACTGGCCAGATCAATCCGAAATTTACTGTGAAATCATTCATATTTTCTGGGTGGTTAATCTTCACGAATTTCATGGCAATCCTAACGGATCCCAATATATCTGCGAATATACATGTACCACCACAATGCCTTGCTGTGCATGATCAGTTAAAATTAATCAACATTATCATCGGAAATTTAGTGAAATAATGATATACATATCCCATGTACCCAATCTGCATCAAAACCTTGATAAACAGTGTCGGAATACATCTATGTGTCTAAAGATCTTAAAGCTTACAACCTATCTGCCGTCAGACCAAATGTCTGGAGAGCGGGCATAGAAGCTGATTGTTTTGTCTACCTCGGAACACTCTTAAATACCCACTCCATGGATTTATATACCAAAATAAAAACAATAATCAAAAAATCTCAGAATATCAGTAACCTGTTACTTAGCAAGCCTCCAAAACACCTACTAGTGTTAATATACTCACTGTCTACAATATGTAAACTTAATTATCTAATTTACTCACTGTCTACAATATGTAAACTTAATTATCTAATCTACTCACAGTCTACAATATGTAAACTTAATTACCTGTTCTCCTGATTCGTGTTTTTGATTTCCTGTCAAGAGAGAATGAGAGAAGCTACCAAACGGTGACGGTGGAGACTGGGAGAGGCTGCCAATACTTCCCCTCTGCAGGCCCCCTGGGATTCCTATGGGAATGGATTGTGCACCAAAACCTGCAAAAAAATGTCTACGTTATTGTATCAGAGGAAACATCATCAAATTGTTAAACTACCATTAGGAGTATAAGCTGGATAATTGTTGTGGTTTCAATACCTTTCAATGTTTATATTATTGTGTGTTAGACCAAGAGATCAACATAAGGCCAAAAAATTAATAGTTTCTCAGACCAAAAATTTAAAATTTTGATGAAACAGGCAGGTATCTTTTTTCTTTCTTATTTATTGTTGCACGAGTTATGTTTATATAGAATATGCAATGAAATTTTTATTGTTTTAAGAAAAACAGCTTCACATTACTTACTATTAAGTGTATACTATTATTCTTAAACACATAAATGAGTATGTATTCAATAATTGTTTGTTCAAATTTACGAACAATTTTATCAAAACCTTCTGAAAGTTTACCATAAAAATCTATAGCAAAAGAGTTACCTCTCTTACATAAATAAAACATATATAAATCTGGGGGGGGGGGGGAAGAGAATCCATGCAGTACCTTTTCAACAACAGTGCCTGAGAAACCATTGATTAATTTTTTTGGCTTAAGGAGGTATGCTACACCAGAGAAATTTGATGTAGATGAAAAGTGGAGGATATGTACAACAATATTTTGAAGCTGAAAATTTTGAAATCTACTTTATTTTGTCAAAAAATACAGTTTTAGTAGAAGGTAATCTGAAATAAAATTAAAACCCCTGCTGTACTCGAACCTGCGACCTACAGTTCAGCAGTCAGTGTTCTAACCTACTGGGCTAGGTATTTAAATGGAAAAGGAAAAGTCAAATATTGCTGATATTGATTTTTTCATCCATGTTTTTAAAGGAAGTCGGCCATTATGACGATGTAGAGTACTACCTTAATACAATTTTTCTCATGAAGAATGAAAATGGAGCTTTCCATACAGATACATATCAATGGAAACTATGTTCTTTTTCAAATATACATGCACATTGTCATTGACATTTGATGCACCTGAAATTTTATAAAACCAACATAATGTGTCATGAATTTAAAGTGTAATCATGATTTTGTTGAGATTTAGTACGAAAAAGAAATCAGATGAAACACAGTATCAATCATAATGGTATTTATCACGAAAATTACCTGTAGTTGGGATCCCTGCACTTAGAGAACTACTGAGGGAGTTAACATCATCTTTATCTAGTTCTCTGTCTATACTGTTAATATCTATGTCATCTAGATTTAAGTCATCTAAGGCATGACCTACAAGGAACAAAACTAGGAAATCAATTTAATTTCCAACACAAAATTCTGCAACTTTGTTCAATTTTCAGAGTTTCCCAAGGTATTGCAAATTCCTCATTATATGAGAGTACTTAATATCGTGAAATGATTGCCTATTATACGAGAGTATTTAATATCGCAAAATGATTTCTTATTATACGAGAGTACTTAATATCGCGAAATGATTCCTTATTATACCAGAGTACTTATTATCGCGAAATGATTCCTTATTATACCAGAGTACTTAATATCGCGAAATGATTCCTTATTATACCAGAGTACTTATTATCGCGAAATGATTCCTTATTATACCAGAGTACTTAATATCGCGAAATGATTTCTTATTATACGAGAGTACTTAATATCACAAAATGATTCCTTATTATACCAGAGTACTTATTATCGCGAAATGATTCCTTATTATACCAGAGTACTTAATATCGCAAAATGATTCCTTATTATACGAGAGTACTTAATATCGTGAAATGATTTCTTATTATACGAGAGTACTTAATATCGCAAAATGATTCCTTATTATACGAGAGTACTTAATATCTCAAAATGATTCCTTAGTATAAGAGAGTATTTTATACTGCGAAATGATTCCTTATTATACCAGAGTACTTATTATCGCAAAATGATTCCTTATTATACCAGAGTACTTAATATCGCGAAAGAATTTGTATCCGTCAAATCGCAAGAAAATAAATTTACAAATGCTCTGTTGATCAAGAGTTTTTACATGTATTTTAGCATTATAAAAGCGAGTAATTCTTATTCGTGAGTGATGCCTCTTACGAAATTACATGATAATGAATTCCTCGCATACATTTAGGAATTTGCAGTATCTAAATTTGCCATTACAATTAACACATTGAAATTTACTGTTATCAATTTTTATTGGCCTTACCTACTACAGACCCTACGGTATCTCCTGGGGGGTAGAAGGCAGGGGCCAGGGGTGACATAGTGGTCACAGCAGGCTGTTGATTGGATACAGGACTGGGGGTGGTGCTTGTGGAAAACGTTAAACTGTGTAACATCAGCAAATTCTGTTTCCGTTTGGCTTTCTCCACCAGATCTATCGTTTGATCACTATCTATGGACTGCAACTGTTGTCGCAATTTCATCTGCAATAGAAAAAGAATCAAAATCAGGTAAATGTTAGCAGATTTCAATATGAGGAACCATATATAGGAAGTGAAAATTTGACTCTTGTCAAAATCAGACATAGGGATCATGAATAGAAATCTTATTTAAATGAGAATATGAATGGTGTCAGGTCAGGCATTCTTATGGCTGGTTTCAAATAGAAATCATATAATATGTATTGTGTATTAATAGAAGATAAATAAGAGGCTCATGGGCCACATCGCTCACCTGAGTCACCTTGGATATATATTTGCATGTAAAACTTTGATCCCTATTGTGGACCCAACCAACCTCTGTGAGGCCATGATTCTAACGAACTTTAATCTGAACTATGTTAGGAAGCTTTCATGTAAATTTGTACTTTCCTGGCATAGTGGTTCTTGAAAAGATTTTCCCTATATGTATGTAAAAATTTGATCCCCTATTGTGGCCGCATCTTCCATGATTTTAACAAACTTGAATCTGCACTGTCAGGAAGCTTTCAACAAATGTAAACTTCTTTGGTCCAATGGTTCTTGAGAAGATTTTTTTCCATATATCAATATGTAAAACTTTGATCCCCAATTGTGACCCCATCCTACCCCCAGGGGCCATAATTTCAACAAACTTGAATCTGCACAATGTCAGGAAACTTTCATGTAAATCTTAGCTTTTTGGTCCAGTGTTTCTTGAGAATAAGATTTTTAAATGAACCCACCCTATTTTTGCATTTTTGTGATTATCTCCCATTTGAAGGGGACATGGCCCTTCATTTGAACAAACTTGAAAGCCCTTCATCCAAGGATGCTTTGTGGCAAGATTGGTTGAAATTGGGCCAGTGGTTGTGGAGAAGATTAAAATGTGAAAAGTTTACATCGATGACTATGACAGACAATGGACAAATTTTGACCAGAAAAGCTCACTTGAGCCTTTGGCTCAGGCGAACTAAAAATGTATTTGAACATGAATTTGCTTGATGCATGTACTGTATGTTTTCTGAAAGGAAACCCCCTGAATTTATGAATTTTTCATTGATTTTGACATTTTTATGCCAACTTCATGCTCCAGTCGTATAACACAAAGGAATTTTGGATCAAATTAAACGTAGTTTGGGTTTGCCTATACATTCCTTATTTGAATGCCAGATTTTGGGACTCCTCCTGAAATCATCCATTTTCTGGGCCAGATGACTGTAGAAATTGTACCTGCTTCTTTCGACATTAGAATGCACTAAATTAAAAAAATCTTTTGCAAAATTTGGGCTCTAGAATGACATTCATGCAATGTCTAAATGATACTGATACTATTGATTCATCATACAGATGCTATGACCAAATTTGAAGGTCAAAATTTTAGTTTTAAAAAAAAGAAAGTCACAAGGAATACATATGTAGACTATGAAAGACCTATCATCCACTCAAAAGTTGGGCCCAAAATTTGAGGTCAAAAGGTCAAAGATTTTAGGAAGAAAAAAAAAAAAAGTCACAAGGAATACATATGTAGACTATGAAAGCCCTAGGGCATCATCATCCACTCAAAAGTTGGGCCCAAAATTAAAGTTCTTGCAGACAAATAGACAGACCGAAAACTGTATGCCAATGAATATCCAATTACAGCCATGATTTTTATAAATGAGGGGAAATATCTATTATCAGATATACAATGAAAAGTTGATGGGAAATTGTGAGTATACAATATGACATGACATGATGTATGGGGTGATATCAATGGTACGCAATGATGTGCAGGGCTACATCAACCTCCGGCAATGACGTGCTGAGTGACATGAATGGTGTGAAATGAGGAACAGGAGATGACGATGTGATGAACAGGAGATGACGATGTGATGAACATGAGATGAGGATGTGATGAACATGAGATGAGGATGTGGGAAGCATGAGATGAGGATGTGAGGAACATGAGATGAGGATGTGATGAACATGAGATGAGGATGTGAGGAACATGAGATGAGGATGTGGGAAGCATGAGATGAGGATGTGAGGAACATGAGATGAGGATGTGAGGAACACGAGATGAGGATGTGGGAAGCATGAGATGAGGATGTGAGGAACACGAGATGACGATGTGAGGAACATGAGATGAGGATGTGAGGAACATGAGATGACGATGAGTGATGTCATCTAAGTTCCTACTTACACTGACCATTTGTGAATCTTCTCTCTCTGACCCTGGGGCTCGCTGGTAGAATCCTGAGTCTGACGTAATGCTACTAGACGTACTACTGGAGCGCCCTTTCCCTATAGGCTCGGGAAGGGGACTGCTCGTCTGTAGGTGGAGAGAACCTGCTATACTGTTACCCTAAAACGTAAAAGATGCAATTCACAGTCCAACTCCTGACTTTCCATAGAGTAAACTCAAATCAATTATAACTTTTGTCACCATCAACTTTAAATTAGTTCATTATTCTGACATTTTTTTTGCAATAAGATGAATGAACTAATCTAAATTGCTGTTCATAAGAATATTGACACAAATCACTTACAGTGATGGTAGCGTAAGGAATACTGTTAGTTCGTTCTTTTCCTATAGGATCTGGCAATTTGTGTAAACTAGTTGAACCATTCTGAAAAATTAATCAAAACTTACCAACTGCGCAACTCAAATTCATCTATAGAAAAACTCTCAAACTAAATCTCTCTTTTTTATCTCTCATGAAATTTGAATGGCACAGAAAAGTATAAATGCATTGAGTTTTGTGTGCAGTTCAATTTATAATTAATACATACTGTTTTTTGATGCGAATGGCTATCATTTGTGTGAAGTGTACATATTGTGGGAGGGTTCTCTGCTATGGGTAGAACAGTAGTCATAAAAGCAGCCAGAGAATTTTCAGACGTTGACAAAACGTCCCTTTGAGTCGTTATTTCCTCTGCAATCAAAGAAATTCATAATTTCAGCACTTCGGTATTCAAATATTTTGATACCTTTATCACTACCTTTTTTCTTATCATGTTCATAGTAGCAAGTTTCCTTAACAACGAAATCTATACGGAACTTACGCTCTACATGAGCAAAGGCACAAAATGGCCCTCGAGGACAATATCCTGTTTGTACCATGTCGTTACATTTCGTAGATTTATAAATCTGAAATGAAGAAATGATCATCATCAGTTTTAAAACACACAATGCATTTCGGTATTGACGGGGACTAAACTTTTAAGGTATAAAGGATTTCTCTGAACTTAATCAACATCTGTAATGCTTATATTTTATATAAACTGTGGCTTAGTACAAAACTTACCTCTGGTGAAACTGCTGTCAAGTTTAGCAGTAAGCTGGCTTAATATAAAACTCAGACTTACCTCTGGGTGGAAATGCTGTCCAGTTAAACTGGCTTAATATAAAACCCAGACTTACCTCTGGGTGAAACTGCTGTTCGGTCCTTGTGTGACAATAAGCACAGTTGTCTCCACTTTCACACTGTGTGGGATCTCCCCAGTCATCACCATGTTTTACATTAGGACATGGAGTGGACCTAAAATCCAGAGCAAGAAATCTTTTAGAAACATGTATACCCCCTTGTGTGGCAATATTGAAAAGGATCGACATTAAAAATGATAGTAAAAATGAGTTTTTAAACAAAAGAAAAAAAAATTATCTACAAGCAAGGGACAACCACAATACCAAGTTTGATCTCTAAACGTACTGAGCAAACATTTCATGGTGGCGAACATGATCAATTACATGGGGAAAAAATGACGAAATTCAACACATTTGTCAAGGGAAAATTCAAATGAGTAAGTAACACCTTTATCAACGAATTATCGCATAGCATCTATCAAGAATTTTCTCAGTAAAAAGTCTATACTAAAATGGTAGTTCTACATGCGATAGAAGCAGAGAACACAGGCAGTTTTTTGCTTTCAGTCAAAAACTTTCCAACTGCCAAAAACTGTGTCAGAGCTCTCTGCTTCTATTGCACATGGAACAACCATTTTAATATAGATTTCGTTATTGATAAAGGTGTTACTTACTCATTTGAATTTTCCCTTGTTTTGATTTTTGTTGCCATTTTCCTGTATAACTGATCATGTCAGTCGCGTGATTCACCAACATGCATTTGAGTCATGATCTTTGCCCTTGCGACTTGCAAACCAATTGAAGGGGGGGGGAGAGAGAGAGAGAGAGAGAGAGAGAGAGAGCGAGGAGGAAGTCATCTCTAGAGGCTACCAGCTTCCCAAGTTTGATGTCTGTCATCAAAGGGTTCACAAGATATCGAGTGGACAATAATTTCTTATGCAAAGAGTAGTTTGACCTTGTGACCTCAAAATCAATATGAGTCATCTCTTCCATAATATGCACCAG
Source organism: Ostrea edulis (assembly GCF_947568905.1). NCBI lineage: Eukaryota > Metazoa > Mollusca > Bivalvia > Ostreida > Ostreidae > Ostrea > Ostrea edulis. Next base: position 33,136,013 of record NC_079167.1, on the reverse strand, counting down.
TGTACCAAGTCTTGATGTATGTCAAGCAAAGGGTTCTAAAGATAATTGAGTGGACAACGTCTTATGTCCAGAGTAGTTTGACCTGGTGACCTCAAAATCAATAGGGATTACCTACTCCTTTAAGATAAACAGGGCACTGATCACGGGATTGAAATAATTCTGAAACTCAACATCATAATATTGGCCATCACAGCTTTACTATGTCATTATAGCTTACTAATCCAATATGTTACGTCTCATCATACTCTATGATGTCAGTCTTTAGAAATGATAAAATTATGCATTGAATATGAACATCCAATTTTCCTGCTACAAATCTATTTATCATTTAGGCCACATTTTTTTATTTCTTGGTTTACAGATCCGCCGACCCTAATTTCTGGGAAATCGAAAAATAAAAATAAAATGCAAATGTCTGCTTTTTTTTTTAATTCCGCCGATTCTACCCAACGAGTCAAACCGAAAATAAAAATAAAATGCATTTTAAATTTTACGAATAGAAAATCGTGAAATGCAAACCTATTGATTAGTATTTGCTAATCACTATTCGTTTTGCAAAATATCTTTATTCCGTATTTTTAAAAACCAAGTAAAGAAATATGGCCACGATGACAATAACGATACCTGTATATCGTTCTTGTCGACAAAATATATGCCAGATGGCATTTCGTCACCCCAAAAAAGGGAATTGATAGAAATAAACATTTCTCATACAATTGGCGGTATTTTTACATTGCTATTTGGGTGTTTAAGGATGATGGGAAAGGTACAGTTATTAGCGACTTTACTAGATAGATACATATTTCTCGAAAATTGGTATACCTTGTGTAGTGGTGAGAGAATTTGAGTACCAAATAAAAATGAAAAACTGAAAACACTTCAAACAAGAAGCCCATGGGCCACATTGCTCACCTGAGTCACCTTGGCCCATATCTGAAGACTTTCCATATATATTTGCATGTAAAACCTTAGTCCCTATTATGGCCCAAACTACCCTTTGCAAACTTGAATCTACACTAAGTCAGAAAGCTCTCATGTAAATGTCAACTTCTTTGGCCCAATGGTTCTTGAGAAGAAGATTTTTAAAGCTTTTTCCTATATATTTGTATGTAAAACTTTGATCCCCTATTGTGGCCCCATCCAACCCCCGGGGCCCATGATTTGAACAAACTTGAATCTGCATTATGTCAGGAAGCTTTCATGCAAATCTCAGCTTTTCTGGCTTAGTGGTTCTTGAGAAGAAGATTTTTAAAGTTTTTCCCTATATATTTGTGTGTAAAACTTTGATCCCCCGTTGGGGCTCCATCTTATCCCCGGGGGCCATGATTTGAACAAACTTGAATCTGCACTATGTCAGGAAGCTTTCAGGTAAATTTCAGCTCTTCTGGCCTAGTGGTTCGTGAGAAGAAGATTTTTAAATGACCCCACCCTATTTTTGCATTTTTGTGATTATCTCCCCTTTGAAAAGGACATGGCCCTTCATTTGAACAAACTTGAAAGCCCTTCACCCAAGGATGCTTTTGGCCATGTTTGGTTGAAATTGGCCCAGTGGTTCTGGAGAAGAAGTCTAAAATGTGAAAAGTTTACAGACAGACGGACAGACAGAGACGCCGGACAAAATGTGATCAGAAAAGCTCACTTGAGCCTTCGGCTCAGGTGAGCTAATAATCATACACTGGATTTGAAATTGCATTTTTTTCAAATTTCATAGCATACTAGTCACTCTGAAGAATTTTTTATCTAATATTTAGCAGTGATTTAATACATGGTTTGTTTATTTTTACTAACGTTTTATTTTCAATAAATCATTAAGATTTATTGAAAATAAAACATTAGATATCAAAAATGTTTATTCTAATTTTATTTTTTTTCTCCCGACCGACCCTAATTTTAAAAACAAAAATCCGTAAACCAATAAATTAAAAAACTGTGGCCTTAAAAGTAATAAAAAGAAATCTCAACCAGCTTAAGAAGCATCAAGATACACTAGTTTGTCATTTGATGAGACCCTTTCCCCCCAATTTTACACCCGTCTAAGTGCACAGAGGTAACAAATCTGACATTTTCCCGAACTCAATCAACGATTTCCAAACACCAATTGTTCTAAGCATAGTGCTAATTTAATTCAAGCATACAATATCTGTATATACAATATGTCCTTAGATTCTCTGTAATAATGGAAACAACATAATATAGTTGTGATTCCATTAGCACATTTTCTTTATTCTCCTGTGTTTAACATTTCCCTTCATGTTTTGCACATGTTTCATTGATTAGGAAGATAAATTTCAAGTCATTGTGACTTGACACTTGAAATACAAATCAAACAAAATTTGGTTGCTATATGTATGTATCATACTTTCCATGGTAGAAGAAGCAAATCAAAGGGTTCACAAAATATTAACTGGACAATATCTTCTTATGTTCAATTCCTGTAAAAGTTTTGATAACCCTCTTAGTACCCTTTTCCTAAACTACCTACTATTTCAGTATTCCTGAACTACCTACTATTTCAGTAGCCCCTCTTCCTTCATAGATTATTCAACTTTATACACAAACTTTTTACTGTTTCAAATACCCTTCTCCCTAAATGTTAAACATATGTCATACAACTCCCCTCCCCCTACTTTGACTTTTGTACAATTTCTGTACCCAGGGCTTAATATCCTTGCATTCCAGTCCTGTAAAGGACCCATTCCCAATTGAAAATCAACCCACCCTCCCAAATCCTGATGGAATATGGTATCTGCATGTGTTGTTACATAAAATCTGCAACATCTTGGGAATGAATTATCTAATACGATGTATAAAGTTCACTTATCTAAATAAAAATCTACAACATCTTGGGAATGAGTTATTTAATATGATGTATAAAGTTCACTTATCTAAATTAAATATAAACATATAAACACATAATGACATGAGTCACGCTCCCCCCCCCCCCCCCCCCCCCCTCCTTTTGTTCACAGAATACCTTTAACTTGCATTCATATCCAACATAAATATTGGAGCATGCGTACCTTTAATCATGATATATGAATGACTGCATTTTGTTTTTCTACCTACAATGCATTATTTTTGGAGTCAAAGTAATTTCCCCAAAAATAGCAGTTTTTAAATGTAGAATTCCCAATTAAAAAGGTACTGGACCCTGTACCAAAAAGGGTCAATTGAGTCCTGGTACCCTAAACCTTTGTACACAATTTAATACCCCTCTCCATAAATTTTTGACAGTTTCAGTATCCCTCTAGATCACTAAACTTTCGACAATTTTAGTGCTCCTTTCCCCAAAATTTGCAACAATTTCAGAACCCCTCCTCTCCCTAAACTTACTACATTCAGCTCAATACCTACCTGTACTTGCATTTCTTTGGACTTCTTCGTCTGTCTCTCGTGTTGTGGTATGATGGACACGCGTACCCTTGTCGACATAACCGCGGTGGCCTCTTACAGGGCTCTGTCTTATAGTTGGCTAGTACATAATTAGTATCTGTAATAAAAAAGGCTTCATTCTGCACACGGGTATCGACAATAGTCAGCAGATGCTAACTGGTATAAAATTTTACTAAAGGAGTAGCACTTTACCTGTGATATATCAACTTACAACTTCCCACATCATGCACTAATCAATAATTTCACCATAACAACATATATCAAGTTTCTGACTTAAATGTGTTTTTATCTGTTATTTCATGTGGACCACAATTTATAATTCTACCAGGTACCCTGAAGCCGGTGTAATTATACAGTAGTTTTATATTTGCTTTCTTTCTCCTATTTCCTATATGCCTTGATTTGATAAAAAAAAAATTAAAAAATATATATACCATTCCACTTTGGGTCTTCTGCCAGTATTTTGTCTTTTTCTAAACTACTTGGGGTTCCTGAGGAAGAACTGAGAGAGGCTTTCAGTTCTGGGGTCTCAATTGCCTGCAATTCTCTGATGTCATAAATCGGGGGTCTAAGGTCGTGAGCTCCGTGCGCAAAGGCACAGTGAGGCCCATTTTTGACACAGTTTCCTTTGGAATCTGTTTCATAGACACAAGTTCCTGTTTTATAATATCTTAGGTGGTATCTTCTTTCTGTGTCTCCTGCTGTTCTGTGTAGAAAAGGGCACCTGCAATGTTAGCAGTAAAATAGATGGTCAGACTGCAGTTAATGCTGATTCTTCACAAACTATACACTACACTGATGTTTACAATACACAGTGACATGCTTGTTAAACATTTTCCCAAAATAGAAACAATGGACTTGATACTGTCAAACACATATGCAAAAAACAATAAAAATAATAAAACAAATCACTATCAACTAACATGACTATTTCAACTGTTATTCTAGATATTATCTATAAGAATACAAGAACATTACTTTCCTATTAATTTCTGGATTGCACTTATGCTTTTTTGTGTGCATGCCAGACATTTTCGGAGACTACAGTCTTGAATTAATTCATGCATGACATGTCAAGTGTAAGGCTTGACAGCTCTTATTCTTTCCAGTTTGTCACTTTAAAAATATTCATTAAATGGGCAAGCACTTGACAACACCTTATATTAGTTACCCCACACATCCTTTTACTATCAATATTACACATCATGAAAGAGGATTTTTTTTTTTATCCCCAATGAAATTATGATATTTGTTCATATAACAATTGTAATTATTATTCACATGTATCAAACACATAAGGGTCATGTGACAATCACAAAATATGCAAAAGCCATTTACAGTATATACTGCCAACCATTCTTTTCCCATAAAACTGACAGTGTACAGTTCTCTCTCTGCAGACATTATTGTGTATTCACCCAAGGCATGAATAGGATATTCACCAACCATAGGGTCCTTGTGTGGGCATATAATATGTATTAAAATTGATATAAATTTCCATAAATATATACAACGGAAAATTACTTGACTTGATTGTCCTGTGAATTAAAGAAAAATATGAAGGAAAAAAAACCGAATTTCTCTGCGAGCAGAGCCCTGAATTGTTTGTGTGCGAGTTCAAGGTTACATAACTGTTCCACTAACCTTATTGTTTCAGTACGCATGACTAAGAAAACAGCTGATTGAAATCAAAACATTTGAAATGAAAGTATCTTTTACCCCCAGAAATACTTTCTGTGACGTAACAATTATTTCATAGTCACATAAATCCCATCCTTTACACCTGGATAAACCGCTATACGATGGAGCTGGTTTTATTTATATCCTGTGTTTATTTTAAAAATAGACTGGTAAACACAGGGTCGACACAATGAAAACTTTTTTGTTGAGTCAATACATAAATCAAAAGTTGATTAAACTTAATTAAAACAAATTGAGATTACACTTAATACAGGTTTTGGATACTTGTCAATAAGTAAATATTGATGAATTAAGACGCAATTCTGCAACTCCGCATTTTCCAACAAAATGGCGGACATTGTTTACAATATGTCAGATTGTTTCGCTTAAAAAAATGGAATATATTCCACTTAAACAACCCTGTAGGTATTATCTAACAACATGTTATCCTAAACCCTAACCGTATAAACAACTGTCATGACACCTTTTTGTGAAATAAGACGAAAATTTGAGCTTTCTTCAGGTAGGCAGGAATATTTCCCACCAAAATTTGAATGGCGGCCAGAAAGACAATAAGATACTCACTCATCTCCGTCCGGACAGAGCCCATTCGTGTCGTCATACTTTGTACAATACACATCAGGACTGTAATTAAAAGTTCCATCTCGTTTCCGAATTGGCCTCCTTCGTCTTTGATTCATAAAATGCCAGTGAAAGCAAGTAAACGGCCTGTGCTGTGTGCACTTGTGTTGAAGAAATAACGGGCATTGTTGCGTTCTAAATTCTTTCAAATACCTACAAAAGAAAAAGAATCACTCATGTAAATACCGACTGAAGTATAAGACACCGGTGAAAAATAATCATCGGATGTTAATTAAAATACTTACAAGTAATGTTGCGGTTTTTCTGTTTGCGCTGGAACCGCTGGGCTTTCCGACGGCATTTTTGTTGTCAATATTTCTCTCTCGCGCAACATGGTTGCGCAGTTGTGAAATGTCATTGCAATCATTGGAGAAAAATACCCACGTGGTGTAGTTCACGACCTTTTCGCTAGCGCGCACTTGTCAAAATTCTTCAAATTTTGATTATCGTCTTTCTTTTTTTTTTTTTTATACGTTGTATAAATATTACAAGTCTGAATATATATTAAAACTTGTAGCGATATTTCAAGACATCATTCCAATTTGAACAATATTCTATTATGTTGAAAATATATAATTGCTTATATATAAGCCCCCTCCATACAAAAAGTTATAAGAAAACAGAACCAATAGTTGATACATCTTCGCATACTAAATAACATTTATTCATATGATTTGTTACATTTTAATAAAGTTGAAATAGAATTCTACTGTCACCACATAAGAATGGAGGTTGAGGCGTCGGAGAGCCGTCAGGGATTCTTTTTTTTTATTTATTTTACGTAGAAAATTACAAACAAACAAAAACAAAAAAGGAAAACAGAAAAGAAAAGCCTCCCCCTCTTTTTGAAATTGCTCCTATGTGATTACATTCACGTGCACTTAAATTATAAGAATGTTTCATTCTATACCGTATGTCAGCCTGGAAGCGAAACTTTTTTTTTTTAAATATCCGACCAATGGACGTTAGACCACCGATAATTTAACCTCCTGCAGTCAAAGAGAGAATTTAATCTAGAAATAATTACCGCATCACAAACTAAATTGCGGTTTTCTGAAACACGTCATTTACTCTACTCCTATGTACAGCTGCGTCATATCAAATGCTCTGGTGTTGTAAGGATAAATCAAAGAGATGTTTTAATCGATTTCCTCCCCAATTTGTTTTTGAGTACCCTTACCATCAGCACAATACATGTATCAAAGGAGTGGATATAAAAACAAACCACTAGAATACGAAATTGAATGAAAACTTTGGATTTTTCTGTGTGACTATTCTCTGGTGTTTTGTACTTTTTGTGTGACTATTCTCTGTTGTGTTGTACTTTTGTGTGACTATTCTCTGGTGTTTAGTACTTTCTGTGTGACTATTCCCTGGGTTGGTTTTTTTTTTGTACTTTTTGTGTGACTATTTTTTGTTGTGTTGTACTTTTTGTGTAACTATTTTCTGGTGTTTTGTACTTTTTGTGTGACTATTCTCTGGTGTTTTGTGCTTTTTGTGAGACTATTCTCTGGTGTTTTGTACTTTTTGTGTGACTATTCTCTGGTGTTTTGTACTTTTTGTGTGACTATTCTCTGGTGTTTTGTGCTTTCTGTGTGACTATTTTCTGGTGTTTTGTACTTTTTGTGTGCCTATTCTCTGGTGTTTTGTACTTTTTGTGTGATTATTCTCTGGTGTTTTGTACTTTCTGTGTGACTATTCTCTGGTGTTTTGTACTTTTTGTGTGACTATTCTCTGGTGTTTTGTACTTTTTGTGTGACTATTCTCTGGTGTTTTGTGATTTCTGTGTGACTATTTTCTGTTGTGTTGTACTTTTTGTGTGACAATTCTCTGGTGTTTTGTACTTTTTGTGAGACTATTTTCTGTTATGTTGTACTTTTTGTGTGACTATTCTCTGGTGTTTTGTACTTTCTGTGTGACTATTCTCTGGTGTTTTGTACTTTTTGTGTGACTATTCTCTGGTGTTTTGTACTTTTTGTGTGACTATTCTCTGGGGTTTTGTGATTTCTGTGTGACTATTTTCTGTTGTGTTGTACTTTTTGTGTGACTATTCGCTGGTATTTTGTATTTTTTATTCGCGCGTATTTTTGCCAAGATATCCGGAAGTGAATTTCAATTTAACAATAATCTTATCTCATTCCCCCTTCCTCCATTATACCAGAGAAATTTGATAAGGATGAAAGGTGGAAGATATGTACATTGGGGATATGAAATTGAAAACTTTCAAATTTATTTCATTTAGTCAAAAAATGCAGTTTTAGTAGAAAGCAATCTGAACAAACATTTAAAACACTTGCTGGTCTCGAACCCGCGATCTACTGATATCTATATTTTCCTCCGTGTTTTAAAAGGAAGTCAGCCATTATGACAATGTGTAGAGTACATCCTTAATTGGAAATTTTAAAACATAACTTTAATGTATGTCTTTCATATACTGTTGTAGTCAGCCGGGTTCGATCGCCGGTGGCCAGATAGCTCAGTTGGTAGAGCACCTGACTGGAGATTCTGGGGGCCTGGGTTCGAATTCCGGTCTGGTCCGTTGCATTTCCTCACTTCCTGTTACATATACAATGAACAGGATCTTGCATTGAATTACACATACATATTATATTATTTATAACCAATTTTAGCATCTAAGACAGCAACATGTAGTCAACAAATAAGAAGCTCAGGTGCCCAAAATGTTAGTTATTCATTCGATATTTTATTTACTCCTTTCAGAGAATACATGTACATCAAAATACGCAAATATTAAGTATAAATCATGTGAAGATTGGACTATGTAGCTATAGCGCAGGCACTTGTTTCTGTAAATAAGTTGTTACCTCTGTATACTAATAATAAGTGTTATTATTAGTATACAGAGGTCATAACTTATTTTCAAAAACAAGTGCCTATGCTGTGCAGATATTAATCTAATTAAAATCAGACTTCTTGGATCCACGCCGTATACTTTGACAATTTTTATACATAATGCATTTTTTATATTATTATATGATCTGCATAGCCCCACCCATCTTCGCTAGCCAAGGGTTTACGGTCCGCTCCGCTTCAGATCTTAAACCCTTGGCTAGCGAAGATGAGCCCCACCTGGGGTCTAAACCCAAGGCAGATAAATTTACAATGCTTTTAAAGAGGGCTAATTATAATCGTGCAAACAGTTAATTTGCCTGCTTGTCGCCCAGGTGCATATAGTTCCTAAAATATATTGCATTTTCAACATGCGATCAATTAAGCCTCACCCTGGGGTCATGCATTTCCCATTTTCGGCAGAGGGTTCAATGCTTCATTATAATTATGCAAACATTTTGCCTCCTTGATGTCATGCAAGTAAGGAAGAAGATATTCTATGAAATAATGCATTTTTAATATGTGACTAATTTAGCCCCATCCTCTGGCATAAACCCCGAACAGATGGGTGACGAATTTCTTAGTCTTGATCAACTGTTTAGTGCTCATTATATTCAAGCCAAAAGTTTGACTGCTTGATGTCCAGGGCCTTGTTTTACAAAAGAACTTACGACTAAGTCTAAAATTGTTACATAGTTCTAAAAACTTTCATGTGCCCACGAAAGGCGGACCTCAGGGCACAGTATTGGGAGCTGAACCGAGAAGTGAAGAAGAGCACAAGGCATGACAAAAGGCAATTTGTGCACAACCTGACAGAAGAGGTAGAAACAGCAGCCAGACAGAACAACATGAAAAGAGTGTATGAGATCACCAGGGCCCTGTTAGGAAAGAGATTCAACCCGAGTAAGCCAGTCAAGGACAAGAGCGAGAAAATCATCGCAAACGACGAGGAGCAAAGAAGAAGATGGGTGGAGCATGTTGAAGAAGTCATCAACTGACCACCACCGCAAGTAGTTCCCGACATAACACCAGCAGAAGAGCCCCTCAGCATCAACACCAATCCACCAACCAAGGCAGAGATCATCAAAGCCATCAAGTCCTTGAAGAACGGTAAGGCAGCAGGTCCGGACGGCATCCCCCCAGAAGCTCTAAAGGTCGAAGCGGCAACCGCAGCAGAGATGTTACATCCTCTTCTAGTGAAGATATGGGAACGGGGGCAAGTGCCTACCGACTGGAAGCTTGGGTACCTGGTGAAGCTTCCGAAGAAAGACGACCTCTCCCAGTGCAGCAACTGGCGGGGAATCATGCTGCTGTCCATTCCCAGCAAGGTACTCACAAGAATCATCCTGGAGAGAATGAAGGAGGCATTAGACAAGGAGCTGAGGGCAGAACAGGCAGGTTTCAGGCAGGAGCGATCGTGCACGGACCATATCGCCACTCTGCGTATCATCATTTGGGCAATGCGCAGAGTGGCAGTCTACCTTCTACACGACCTTTGTCGACTTCGAGAAAGCATTCGACAGCATCGACAGGGAGACTATCTGAAAGCTGATGCAGCACTACGGAATCCCACAGAAGCTCATCAACATTACCAAGAAGCTGTACGAGGACTCAACCTGCCAGATCATCCACAACGGGAAGCTGACCAACCCCTTCGCAGTGAGGACAGGAGCGAGGCAAGGCTGTATACTGTCGCCGACAATTTTCCTGATCGTCATAGACTGGATCATGAGAAGAACCACAGAGGGCAGCAACACCGGCATCCAGTGGACCCTCACCAAACATCTACAGGACCTGGATTTTGCGGATGACATCAGCTTACTCACAAGCAACAACACGCCCAGTCCAAGCTAACCCGACTAGCGTAGGAGACAGAAAAGACCGGCTTGAAGATCAACACCAAGAAAACAGAGGTGATGCGGATGAACAACCGACTCAACCAACCACTGCAGCTACACGGAAAGGACCTCGTGGAAACCGACCACTTCGCCTATCTAGGAAGCGTAGTCAACATTGATGGCGGCGTAGACGAGGACGTTAAGAGCCGGATCAACAAAGCAGGGGTAGCGTTCAACACCCTGCGACGGAATACGTGGACTCAGCTGAAGAAAACAGCCCAGAACAGAGTCCGTTGGCGTGGTGTTGTTGCAGCCCTATGCACCACCGGGAGTCAACAGGAATAAGTCAAGTAAGTCAAAGTCATGTGCCCACGGAATTAGCGGAAATAAATACCGCGCGTAAAAATGTACGTTTACAGTATGTTAATTGGAGATTCACAGGAATGACAGGGGTTTAATTTTCAGACGATAAATATTTTATAGAGTTGTATGACCACCAGTCTTGTTTTAAATTTCATCGAAATGATTTCACCACGAATGAGCCATTGACTTGAGACAGGTTAGGCGGGCTTTCGAAACACTACTGCACATACGATTTACCAGCATTGAATGAATCTCCAATTGCAATAGGTGTCTATAAGCAAACTTTACGCTTTATAAAGTTGTTTTTTTTTGTATTAGAACATTTCGATATTCGCGTTATGACGCGAAAGTTACGCCTTTATTAGCTTAAATTTTAGTGTTTATTCGCAAAAGTTTCGGGGGTATCTTCAGCTGCGAAAATGAGCTCAGTGGGCTTTAACTTGATGCTGTCATAAGACAGTAATATCCGTAAGAAAATATGCTCTTCTTCGTACTTGAGTACTGTGTTTCACAGTCACTAGCAAATAAACCACAGTAATTAGCAGATAACATGCCCTATACCACATTATTGCTGCACATGCGTGGGATATTCTGTTTTGTAAGTGCTCTGTGGTCACCCCAAACTCTATTTCACAATTGTTGAAATATATTTAAAACAATTGAGGTCCAGGACCCTAAACCAAAAAATTCCTGCTGTATATACCAAGATGCATTCAGTATTCTGATGAGCAAGTGCCCTGCGGTCATTCTAACCCCCGTCATTTTTTGATTTTTCAAATATCTATAAAATGATTGAGATCCCAACCCTTAAAGCAGATATCTTGTTGCACATGACACAATGAACTGTGCACCAGGTTTTTGTTCGTTTTTTACGCCCTATATGCCCTTCAAAGTTAAAAAGGAAATTCCGAAAACTTATTGCCCATCTACAGGGCACCACCACGCAATAAATTTCAAAAAGCTGAGTTGCCTACTAAATTGTAAGAGGAGTGTTCTGGGGTCCATGTATTCTATTGGTTATTTTTTTCTTTCAAAAACATCGTTTTTCGACCCCCATTTGGCCCCCAAGGTGAAGATAAAAATTCTGAAACCTTATTGCACACCAAGTACCACCCAAAAGATGATTTGGCTACAGCGCAAAATGTAAGAGGAGTTTGGGGAACCAGGGGTGGTTTTTTTTGGGGGGGGGGGGAGAAAAAGACGTAACTTTTAACCCCCATTTGGCCTCTAGGATGAAAATTCCGAAAACCTGTAATATTGAACATCTGCAGGACACCGCCAATCATCTTCAAAAAGATGATTTGGCTGCTGCATAAATTGTACGAGGATTTTAACCCCCATTTGGGTTCCAAGGCGAAAAATAATTTTGAAACGTTTATGCCCATCTACAGGACAATACCAATCATCTTCCAAAAATGATTTGGCTACTGCGTAGAATGTAAGAGGGGTTCTAGGAACCGGTTTTTTTAGAAGAAAAAACGTCGTATCTTGACCCCATACAGCAGTGGCGGATTTAAGGTAAATCGTGGTGTCTCATTCAGAAAAATGTACTAAACGATAAAAGAAGCAATAATTTCTTCCACTCCCGGAGAAATAAATGGCAAAATATTTTGATATCTTGATTTACTTTATTGGGAGAACTTAATTTTTTTTATTTTTTTTTATACAAAAACCCTTAAAATTTGCGTAATTTTATTAATTTCACCTTTTTAAAATGATAGAAAATAGTACAAATGACTAAATAGGAAACATATTTCAAGTCTTATAAAATACAGGAGCTTCCGGGGGCTTCGCCCCCTGGGCCCCCACCAGGTTTTTAATGTTGGGGGTGTCAATCACAAAATATATCTTTATTTACATTATAAAGGAAATATTTGGAAGTTGTTTTAAAAAAGGGGGTGTCTATGTGCCTGTCTGTGAGCTGTAGAAAAGAAGTGAGTTGAAGGTCTTATGACGTAAACGTGCCCAAACACCCTGTCAACGTCAATGAACGCTTTTGAAATTCGGGCAAAATTCTTTTCACACGGTATAATTACAAAACACAGAGTATTTCAGTTATTGAAATGTTCATGTATTTTTCAACAAACTAAAGAAGGTGTTGCACGTCTCATGTTAATTTCCCTAAAGGTGTTGCATGAAAGATCGATCAAATTAAGTTATTTAAATATATGATAAAACCAATTGGAACTGATGTCTTGATTCAAACATTTTTGAAAATAAGTTTAAAAGACGTGTATTTACAAAAAATTGCCAAAATGATTCGAGATTAAATCAAGCAATAAGTGATTTATATGATTTTTAGCGTTAAAGTGGAGGGGTATCCCCGAATTTCAGAAAAACTGCCTCCGTGAAACAAAATAAATTTAGCATGAACATGTTTTTCAAGTTTTCCACTAGAAAACTGTCGCTTTGGAATTTTGTTTCATGGGGGCTTTTTTTTTTTTTTTTTTTTTTTTTTTTGTATTTTCCAATTTTATTATTATTTTTTTGTAAATTAAAAAAAAAAATGGAAACGATTTCACTGGTTTTGTGATATTATTTACAACTTCACCTGTACGTTAATTGGTTCAGTGGGTAAGGTCATCGACTTTTATAAGTAACGATGTTTTCTTTTTTGAAACGTCCGGGTTCGAATCCTTCACGAACACAATGTTTTTTATATTATGTTTTTCATCTTGATTTTTTTTTTCTTAATTGGAACACACTTTTGGTTTTTATAAATGTTTTGTGTCAAATCTCTGTTTATCAAAATGTGTCGAGTTTGAAATAAGCTTCCAACCTGGACACTGTTGAGTTTGGGAATAGGACTCGTAACAAACACACCGAATACAGCATGCAATACATGTGTTTTAATAGTCAAGGCTGCTAACGAGAACTTGTATGTTTTTCTGAGTGAAAGGGATTGACAAAGACATGGTGCATTTTACGAAAAACCGTTGTGAACTTTCCAAAGCTTTGGAAGAAAAACTTAAGGCCAAACAAGGTAAATAACCGTCAAACAGTTTCAGTAGATACGATGATATGTATTCCAATAGCATATTGCTATAGTGAATCAATGTTATCAGGTGCATGTACTTCGAATTATGTTGAACTTTATTAATGCGCAATAAACTTCCCACATTTTGTTTTGTGGTCAGAGTTATGTACAGCCTTGTCAACTGTTGGTTGTAGAAAATAATACACACGAGTATACGAGCTTTTAGACTGTAGTAGTACAAAACATTAGATATTTGATACACTCGTAATATGTAACCGTATACATTGTATCTGATACTCAGAAAAAAAAAGACAATTTAATTTTCAAAAATTAAGACTATTTAGACTTTTAGACTATATGTATATTGTATTGACACTAAAATGTATTGGGCTTGCCCCTAGTACTGGGGAATACTACAGGTATTTAAAAGGCAAATACGCAATAAGAGTATAAATATGGATGAAGGTCAGCTTGATCCGATAGGGGAAAATTCACGCTTCGATGTAACACTCCCTTTTAATTAGATTGCAACTTATGTCTTCTGGGTTTTATTTCCTTTGCTCTCTCTCTCTCTCTCTCTCTCTCTCTCTCTCTCTCTTAACTTTTGTTTTGTTTTGTTTTTTTGTCTATATGCTGCAAGTCCGTTTTTAAAAATTACCACAATGTGTGGCATTATCCAGACCGACTCTATTCAAGACTTGTTCATGTAGTTCAAAGACTAAGCAATGTAATTTCTCGTATTTTTTAAAATCTCTGTTGGAGCGATTTCAAAGTCGATATTTAAGGGGTAGGGGAAAATGTACAGCATGTGCGCAGCAGGGTTAAGGTGTCCCGAGTAAAGTTAAAATAATCATCATAAAATGTACATCGGTGCACTTCATACTATATGACGTCACAATATAAAAGTACGTCACGACGTACAGGTCTATAGTTGTATCGCGGGGAAAATGTCATAATATTTTCTCGCTATTTATTGCCGTTATCTAGTGTTCAAGCTGTATGTGTTTTAATCTGTTTGTTAGATGACAACCCCCCCCCCTAAATTTCTTCAATAATATATAAGTCTCATATATTTATATATAATATGTGAACGAAAGACTGTAAAGTAATCTTTACATCACTTTGTGACCTTGATATCGCCCCCGATGTGTATAGTCATTTAGAATAAAGAAAACCAACGCATGTACATATCGACTCGTTACAGGTGAAAGATGACGATATTTTATTTCGACCTAGGCATATTCAGAAAGGTAACTAGTTGCAGATTTAGGATTTTGATACGGAAGGTACAATATTTTGCCTCGTTTAGATACGATTTGGATGTGAATGTGGAAAATGCCCAACATTTGAGTTGAGATTATGGAAATTGCTATATTTGAGAGGATATTGTACCGATCCGTATCACTCTTTAAATTTACCATATTAATGTCGACATATCAAGCCCAAGCTGCAAATGATTTGAGTGCATCTTTCACCTGGAACGAGGTGATAAACAACTAAAAGTCTAGCGGATAAAAATAGCTCTACGTCACTTGTATGACGACGTAATAGGTAAGCAAAGGATTTCCCTACGTGATACGATGTTTGTTAATGTATTGACAAACGATTTTTACTAAAAATATGCGACGCTTGAAAGAATTTTACTTTTATATGAATATGCTGTTATTGCTTGTTATTTTACTCGGGACACCTTAACCCCGCTGTGTGTAGCATATACATATTTTCCTGTACATCTTGTTCGTAGTAACATTTACAAATCCGTACTAACCACGCCGGGTATTCTGACACTATTTAAAATCCGAATCCTAAGAACCGGGTCGGACAACAAGAACCGAGTCGGGCACTAAGAAAGATTTGGGAAGAGTACACAATATTCACTCTCCGCGATCGTATGTCGCGATGTTCACAACAGAAATGAATTGATCAATCATCTTAGCTGTAACCGTGCTTTGTTTTAGCGATATCTTGAGTGTTATAAGTGGATATTAGATGTACACAGCCGTTTTATAATCAGATGAATGAGAAGAATGTAAGCTCGCTTGAAAGCTCTGAATTCAAAAATTGAATTGTAGTGAAGGATGACCCCCTTCCCCCAATTTAAGATATCGAAGACTGGAGGGAAATTGAAGCAGTTAAAGCTGATGAGGAACTTAAATACCCCCCCCCCCCCGCGCAACTTTTATTTGTTTTGCTTGTCAAGAATCTTATACATGTGAACTTCCTACTACTTCTAATCCCCCAACCCCACACCCGAAAAATAACGTGACCTGCCAACGTTGAATAAGATTTTCCATGAACAACTCTAGAACAACTCCATAGGAGTGAAAGATTCTCGTACCGGATGTTAAACAATATACCACGCTTTCCATGCCAAGAAATTCCTAGCAAAATCTCCGGTGTAGAAAAACCGTTATAAATCAGTGACCACAATTAAGAGATAAGCGACGGCTACTATTAATCAGCATGTAAAATGGTCCTATTGAAGCCATCGAATTCAGATCGGACGGGATTTCTTGGCATGCGTTTGGCCTACCTGTCTACATGCAATATTTATGTAAATATATTTTTATCTTATATATTCACCAATCAAGGTCCCTCAGGGAGCATATATAATTCTAACAATTATGTTTAAAAACATTATATGATACAATATACACATGTGCAGTATATACACATGTTAACGGTTTCTACATTGACATAGGTATTGGCTCATCACAATACTGATTGAAAGTGTGCTCTACAACAAGTGTGCTATATGGCAAGTAAAGTATTAAAAACAATATTATAAAATGTTTCACAAACACAGCAGGTACCAAGGAGTGATGCCTGAGCCAAGTCAATCAGACTGGCAGTCTTGTACCCTAAGTGTTCGGGACAGCTTGTTTATAGTATGTAGGGGGGCCTACAATTAAAAAATAACTACACGTAACAACCATTATATCTCGAAAAATGTATAGATACTGTATCACTTCAAAAAGAAAATTTAAATTGTTTAATGTATGCAGACGATATAGTAATAATGTCAACATCAGCAGAGGGTTTACAACAGAGAATAGATATTTTAGAAACATACTGTAATGATTGGTGTTTGAATGTCAATGTTAAGAAAACAAAAGTTATTGTCTTTAACAAGGCTAGGAGAATACTGCAGTGTAAATTTAAATTTCAGAACAAACATATTGAATGTACACCTTATTATAAATACTTGGGTACCTTTTTTTCTGCATCTGGCAGTTTTAGTACCGCTAAATCTGAACTATATAACACAGCCCTCAAAGGATTTTATAAATTGAAAAAAGACTTTTTATGTTTAGCACCAGGAATTAAAACAAGTACTCATCTCTTTGACCACACAATAAAACCAATTTTATTATATAATTCTGAAATATGGGGTGGATACATAGGTTCATGGAATAAATTAAAATCATCACCATTTGATTCAGACAAACGTTTTAAATCACTTCATTGTGAGAAGCTTCATAAATATTCTAAATGTATTCTGGGTGTACATAAGAAAAGTACAAATTTTGCTGTACTATCAGAATTGGGGAGATTTCCTCTACATCATGATATTTTGAAATCAATCATTTGTTATTGGTACAGGCTTGAAAACCAAAATGAATTTAAACTACTTAAGGATGCTTATCTATGTAGTAAATCTTTACATTTAAACAGCAAACTGTCATGGTACTCACTAGTAGAAAAAGCTTTAGAATATATTAAAATTGGATATCCGTTAAGAGATTTTAGTCAGTATAGATTTAAGAAAATTGTAAAGAAATTACTCTGTGATATATACACTGAAACCTGGTACAATAATCGAAATAAATTAATTGATGGGAAACTGTGCACTTATTTTAAGCTTAAGGAGCACTTTGGTTTTGAGAACTATCTTAATAAAATTAAAAATTTTGATATTAGACGATCTATTTGTAAGTTACGGATATCAGCTCATAAATTAATGATTGAAGTTGGTAGATATTCTGGTATTACTAGGAATGAACGAATATGTAACAAATGCAACTCCGGTTTATTAGGTGATGAGATCCATTTCTTTTATTAAATGTGAAAAGTTTGCTGATGAAAGAAAATCTTTTTGTGGTGCTATAGAAAAAACAGTTAAAAATTTTACCAAACTCAATGATGAACAAAAATTCATTTACATACTATGTTCTGAAGAGCCATCCATTCTAAATATAACTGGAAAATTTATTTTGAAGAATATATGACACTGTATTTGTATATAACTATGTGTTATGTAATCACTTCTTTCTTTACTTGTATATGTATATGTACATTATTTGTATGTATTTTCATGCTGCCCCTTGAGGGCCCTTGATTGGAAATAAATATATAGTTATAGTTATATGAACACATGCATACCGTATAAATAAATATATGAATATTCAAGCCATTTTAATGGTCTATATTTAATAAATCGCATTTTAAAAAATTGATATTGAAATGGATAGAATGTAAAATGTCCGTCAAAGTGATATTTAGGCATTGTGTACACACAGGTCACGTGCTACCCACATCAGTGTTAGCTTGTTGACGCGACCTCTAATTATAGAATGATATTTAGGCCTATACGAAACGGCGCGAGTGGTACGACATAATTTATGAGAATGACGTCATAGATAGTTCTACGTCATAATTATGTATCGCCACAATTAGTCAACTAATAACTGATAACCATGGTTGATACCATTGATTTTCATTTGGTAGAAGAAGCTATCAAGCAAAACAAACACACTATTCGTCTGATAATACAGATTCGCGCTCGAGCAGAATCAACGTATGTAGAAGAGATTGAAAATTGGAGGAAAAGCTATCCCAATGAATTGCAGACAATTGTTGGCAGCAATTTATTCCAATCAGCCTCGTATGGTGATGAAGACCGCATGACAGAAATTCATAGAAACATCTATGATACACTCATGGCCAGAAGTGGCCCTTGTCAGAAAGTCCTACAACACACTAAGCTGGAAAAGGAAAGAAGATTGACAGAAATAGAAGAATTTAAATCATACAACACACAGCGGGAAAATCTAGAGAATGCTGTCACGAAACAGAAGCAATCAATCGATAACATGAAAGCCCTTTTAACCAAGTTGGAAGGAAAGCTTTCCAAGAGCAGGAAAAGACATTCTGCCAAGAGCGCGCACAAGTTAGATGCCTTGAACGTAGAGATGTCTGATATCCGAAAACACATTGAAACAACTTCTGCAGTATGTATTGAAGATGAGGCAAAGTTACAGTCTTTAATTAATAGTAAGAAGAAAACCCTTCAGGTGATGTTTCAGGAGCTCAAGGAACTAGACAAAAGCAGATTTATGATGATCCCTGATGTGATTTCACAGTATGACCTCATTGGTGAAAATACACACGAGATATCTGAATCCTCCCAAAACCAACAAGAGATTGATATTCTTACAATCCACAATCGGAATTGGATTCAAACAGAAGAAAGGGCAAGACTTAAGAAGGCGGGGTTCGGGACGGGGATTGATGTGTTTTTGATGACTAATCCTTCTGTGCACTCAGAGAATGTTAAAGAGGAGGGAACAAGGAGCAGTAAGAGACAAATGGTCCCACCACACCCTTCTACACCCCATCGGCAGCAAGATCCACCACAGAAAAATAGCACGCACAGTGCCCAAAACACGACAGCCGCGTCTCCCAATCATGGTACAGTTCTGAGAAGTTCACTAACGATGAAATTACCCTCACTGTTAGTGACTGAATATCATGAAGATGATATAGATACAATAAAACTACCAGAAGAATCATCTTGTCCTCTGCCAAATCCATTCCCCGTCAAAGAATTCTGTATTGATAAGGCCGAAACGAGTAAGACAATTAAAGACAACGATCCTCGCAGACAAGCGGAAGGAGATTATTCAGAGATGAATAACAATATTGGTACAATGCGTAACATCAACGTTATTGCTACGACACGTTACAAAGCTCGAAGTAGCAAAGAACTTGATCTTAAAAAAGGACAAGTTATAAAACAAACAATGGGAGTAATGGGAGATACCGAGGAACGATTTGCGTATGGTTGGACGCGAAGGAATAGACTATCCAGAAAACAATATGGGTGGTACCCCATCAGTATCGTGGCCCT
Source organism: Ostrea edulis (assembly GCF_947568905.1). Classification (NCBI taxonomy): domain Eukaryota; kingdom Metazoa; phylum Mollusca; class Bivalvia; order Ostreida; family Ostreidae; genus Ostrea; species Ostrea edulis. The sequence goes on along the minus strand of NC_079167.1, from coordinate 33,116,140 downwards.
CAAGTAAAACTGTCACAGTTAGAATTCATATAAAAGTACATTGTATCTAAAATATAATATTAAATGAAAAAAATAAAGTTTTTCAAGCATTGAAAGTTGTTATCACATGTTATTATAGTCGGTTAAAGAGCTCTTAGCTCATGTTTATTGCTACCTGTATATAGTTCCGACTTTAAATAAAAATTACTTACTTACTTACTTACTTTATTTAATACCCTTACTAGTATGTACGTTGGAACACGAGGACTTGATACCGTAAACAATGCTACATTTTAAAAGATACATGTAGTATCTTTTTACAATTGTTTTTAAACGGGAGCAAGTCCCTATGGTTGGAGCAATTCCCAATGGTAAAGTACTCACATCAGAACAGAAACGGCGAGAAACCCAGTGGGAGCAGGAGGGGAAGGTCATATATATTTGATTAATGATTTATAGGTGAGTACAAAAGCCTATTAGAAGCATTTGAAACGTTTTTCAACCCTTAATTGCCCCCCAGGGTGAAAATGAAATTCACGAAACCTAATTGCACATCTACGGGATACCACCAATCATCTTCCAAAAAATGATTCGACTGCTGCGTAAATTGTGCGAGGATTTTGACCCCCATTTGGGCCCCAGGGCAAGAATATTTTTTAAAAAACATTTTGAAACGTTGATGCCCATCAACAGTACAACACCAATCATCTTCCAAAAATGATTTGGCTACTGCATAAAATGTAAGAGGGGTTCAGAGAACAGAAGGGAAAAAAACCCGTCGCTTTTCGACACCCCATACTTTTTGCCATAACTTCGATTTATTGCTATGATGCAGAATTTATTCAAAAACTTCTATGTGAGAAAAAAAAATCTCTTGCTGTGGCCTTCGGTTCGACATTTAGATAATTATATCGACGACGCATTATCTATATTAACAATAATAATTATCATTCATATGTCGATTCGTTATATCCCAGTGGACTCGAGGTGAGGGACACTACAGAGTCGTTCACTTCTGCTTCATACTTGGATATTTTATTGAAAGTAGATATTAACGGCAAACTAACAACTCAACTTCATGACAAACGAGACGATTTCAGCTTCTCCATCGTCGGGTTCCCGTGTTTGCGTGGCAATGTTCCATTGTCGCCTGCATGTGGTGTTTGTTTTCTCTCGGCTGGTTTGGTGTGTGGGAGCTTGTTCTGCTTATGATCAGTTTTTAAATCGAAGTGGGCTACTGGCTGACGGGTTGATGGTGTGGGAGTTCCAGCGGTCTCGTTTGGGATCAGTGTTTCGCGGATTCTGGGTCGTTGTGGTCGTCTGAATTGTCAATACAGTCTGTCGTTGGATCAAATGCTGTCTGGCACATTTCGTGTCGATTGTTGGGTCGTTCATGGCGCGCTGGTTTTAGCTACGGATGGCTCCGTTTGCCTGATCGGGGTATGGGGCTCCCGGCGGGTGTGACCGGTCGGCGGGGGATGCTTGCTCCTCCAGGGCACCTAATCCCACCTCTGGTATACCCAGGGGTCGATCCATGTTTGCCCAACTCTCTGTTTTGTATTGCTTATAGAGTATTGAGATTTATCACTGTTCGTTATCTTCACATTTCATTAAATGGAGTGGGGGTCTGAACTTAACAGCAGTGTCACCTAAGTGCACATTTTAAATTGCTTGAACCGACCGAAGCTGAAAGACTCGGTGAAGGCGTCAGTCCAAATATTCAGCCGAGCCGAATCTCAACCAAGATTACCACAAAGAGACCTTTGCTTACACCCAATCACAACACATCACGTGTTATTGCTCTGCCTCCTTTAATTAATTGTTTCTCTATTGCTGGCATAAGATTATTTCTCCGAATTTTACAGTATCCATATAATGTTTATCAATACACCCCCGATTTCAGAACATGATTTAGGTAATTAGTCAGCAACATCGCTTTTAAGATGCAGGAAAAGATTGGTTCTCCCACTTATAAGCAGTTTCTCGGTTTATTAGAATTGGGCAGTTCTGTGACTTCGGCGAGTGTTACTCCAAGGAATGCATCTCGTTTTATTACCCAGAGCTCGTAGAAAGACCATATTCAGATATAGCTCTAATTCTGCCAGGTGATGGCCACAATCAACTACATGATTATTCTGCCAAAGAAAACGCATAGAAGAGTTTAGAAAAAATAAAAAGCTGAAACCTGTAAGTCATTTAAAATTGGTGATGGGACATCTGCATCTTTAAGGTTACGGATGTTTTAGCCGAGACAACGCAACGCATTGGTGGTGCGCGAGGAGAATGGAACTAGTCCGTGGCGGAAGCTGGAGGGCAAGATGAGAAGGCCTCGTCCTGCGCAGTGATGGTACAAGTCCATCGCTTTTGTCAACGGCCACTGGGACAGGTATGCATGCTCACACTGTGGGACACTGGTATCGCCACCGTTTGCTGATTTCGTACTTTCGGGTGAGTTCGGTGAAAGGTCACTGGGGCTTTCGTCAGGGATACAGCAGGACGTCGACGATTTTACCTATGATATTTGTTTTTCAGATTGTGACATATCTTCGATACTCTTCGTCTGTCGTAGACATTTATTTCAAAATCGGTTTTAGCGTACTGAGCTGAAAACTCAAGTGAGCTTTTCTGACCACCTATTTGTCCGGCGTCTGTCTGTCCGTCCGTAAACTTTTAACACTTTCGAGTTTTTCTCCAGAACCACAGGGCTATAATTTCAACCAAACTTGCCATTAAGCATGCTAGGGTAGAGAGAATTAAGATAGTTTGTTACACCAAAATTTTATTTATGGCTCGTTAAAACACATCTTATGAAGTATCATTTCACCATGAAATAAGATACAGCTTTAGAGTTCAGATTTCGCTGTGATTTGATACATAATATGAATATCTCAGAAAACATGCCCAAACGACTCAAATAGATGTTCTAATTTTTTAAATAATTTTTTTTTTAACGAAAATTGGAAATCGGTCCTCAGTACCCCTTGCTTGTCGGTCGGTCTGCCGTATTACTTCTAACGCCTACCTTGCTTGTCGGAAGAGGCGAATAAATGGGCGGTCCATTATGGAGCGCCAAATTAACATAAACTCAAATAATTGAAGATATCTTCAATTATTTGAAGATATCATCAATTCATTTGATGCGCGCAACAATTGAATTAAAGATCTCTTCAAATAATTAATGATATCTTCAATTCTGAATTATTGCGCGCATTAATTGAATTGATGATATCATTAATTCTTCAGCTGAATTGATGCGCGCTTTAATTGAATTAATGATCTCTTCAAATGAATTAATGATATCAACAATTGAATTGATGCGCGCTACAATTCAATTGAAGAGAGCAATAACTGATATAATGCGCGCATTAAATCAATTGATGAGAGCAATAATTGAATTGATGCGCGCATTAATTCATTTGATGAGAGCAATAATTGATTTAATGCGCGCATTAATTCAATTATTGCTCTCTTCAATTGAATTAATGATATCTTTAATTCATTTGAAGAGAGCAATAATTCTTTTAGAGAGAGCAACTATATAATTAAAGATATCTTCAATTCAACATATCCACAATTGAATTAATGATATCTTTAATTGAATTGTTGCTCTCTTTAAAAGAATTGATGCGCGCATTAATTCATTATACAAAATCATTGTAAATGATTTAAAGATATCTTCAATTGAATTAAAGAGATCATCAAATTATTTATACCGAGCTCTAAATTAATTATTGCGAGCAATATTTCTACTAAATTGATGCTCTCATCAAATGAATTGAAGAGAGCAATAATTGAATTAATGCGCGCATCAAATCTATTATTGCTCTCATTATTTGAATTAATGCGCGCATCAATTGAATTGAAGAGAGCAATAATTGAATTAATGCGCGCATCAAATCTATTATTGCTCTCATTATTTGAATTAATGCGCGCATCAATTGAATTAATGAGAGCAATAATTGAATTGAAGCGCGCATTAATTCATTTGATGAGAGGAATAATTGATTTAATGCGCGCATTAATTCAATTAAAGAGAGCAATAATTGAATTGATGATATCTTCAAATAATTGAAGATATCTTCAATTATTTGAGTTTATGTTAATTTGGCGCTCCATAGTCCATCGGATGAGACCGCAAAAACTGAGGTCCCGTGTCACAGCAGGTGTGGCACGATAAAGATCCCTCCCTGCTCAAAGGCCATAAGCGCCGAGCATAGGCCGAAATTTTGCAGCCCTTCACCGGCAGTGGTGACATCTCCATATGAGTGAAATATTACCGAGAGGGACGTTAAACAATATTCAATCAATATTCAATCTATTTATTATAATAAATGCAGAGGGAACCAAGCCCGATCGGAATTATATATTTAAAAAAGTAGTCATAGGCAGAACATTCTGATCGAAAAACTACATTTCCTTGGTGTAAAGTGGTTTACAAATTTAATGAATTTATAAAGGAAACAAATTTCTTGATTAAAAGTGCATAAAGTTAGCAACAATATGATCATTATAAATAGTAATTTCTATCAATTTTGATCGGGATCGGTACTTTTGTCCCTCGTTTGAATATAGTAATACATATGTTACTTTTTTATTCATTCAATATCTGTTTGTTACCGTTTTTTGTTTTTTTTATATGTTTGTACTTTCATACCTCATGTGAGGCCAAAAAGTAAAATAAAAAGTTTCAAAGATATATCTTAAATAAGGTCATTTCTTTTTAAAATATATTTCTTCGATATATTTCTTTTCTAACTGATATTTTGTTGTTGTTGAAGATTATATTCATATATTTAAAAAATATCTACAAATAACGTTTTCAATTTTCATGAATATTTCATTCTAAAAAATTAGAACATTTATATCCGAGAATTTTAGGCAGGTTTTATTGGATATTCACATCATGCACCAAATCACAGCAAAATTTGGACGCTAGAGTATCTTATTTGCAAACAAAACACATTTTTATCATTCCGGGAAAAATCCCCCCAAAATCATATAAAATAATATTGAGAGCTTGCATCACTCTTTCATCGTAAAATCATACTTCAGAAGAGGTGTTTTAACGAGCCATTAAATACTTTGGGATAATGAGCTACTAACCCTAACTCTAACCCAAATTGTGAAAAATTTGTGGCATATTCTAAAAATCTGTTTTAAAGAACTATATTGGGCCAATTTCAATTAAACTTGGTACAAATCGTCCTTAGCTAAAGGGGATTAAAGTTTGTTCAAATGAAGGGCTGTGCTAACTCCAAGGGGTGATAATCAAGAAAAGGCAAACAGGGTGGGGATAATTCAAAAATCTTTTAAAGAACCACTGGGCCAGAAAAGCTGAAATTTACACGAAATTAAGCTTCCTGAAAAAGTAGATTAAAATTTGTTCAGATCTCGAAAGATCCCCGGGAGGAGTAGGATGTGGCCACATTAGGGAATAAAAGTTTTACATGGGAATATATAGGAAAAAATCTTCAACTCCACAGTAGCATGGTCATGATAAGTCTTGTTCATATGCCTGTGCTGTTTATTCAAATTGTGGTCCCCGGAAGTGGGGTGGGACCAGGATAGGGGATAACATTTTTACATGGGAAAATGTAGGGAAACAAATCTAATTAAAATTAGATCCTTTGATCCGCTCACGTATATCGCTATCTTGTGTAGCGTTATACGTGAGCGGATTAAAGAATCTAATTTTTATTAGATTGTAGGGAAAATCTTGTAAAATCTTCATCTCAATAACAGCATCCTTATGCTTAAGTAGTGCAGATTAAAGTTTATTCAGATCATGACCCCCGGAGGTAGGTTGGGCCACTATAGGGGATCAATATTTTACGTAAGAATTGTGAAAAATTTGTGGCACATCTTTAGAAATCTTCATATTAACAACAAAGGGAACAAGATTACTAGTAGTCGTCTTTAGAATATGCAAGCATCTACAGGTAGCTCACATCAGGGACCCCGAGGACAGGGACCGCAAAAGGAGATCAAGGTTTTACATGACATATATAGGAAATCAATTGAAACAATTTATATTCGAAAGTAGCAGGGCTACACTAAATCATATCGAAATGTTCCAAACGTGTGTGGATTTAAGGTTCTTTTTATGCCCCCGCGACTACAATCAGGGAGCATATTATTTTTATCCTGTCTGTCTGTCTTCTACCTTGCTCGTAACTTTTGAATGATCAGTGATGCACATTCCTTGTTACAAGACCCTTTTCCTGGCACTAAAGTTTTTAACCTTGTGACCTTGATGTCGAGGTTTGACCGATTTAAAAAACAACAACTAACCTTTACAATATCTCCTGAACTATCTAAGGTAGAATTTTACTATTTACTTATATAGATTTCTTATAGTAAGACCCTTCCTTTCATGCTTTGATCTTGTGACCTTCACCTTCTCCAGAACAGTAAAACATTTTGTCATACTGGTGTTGAGGCATCTCCATGTTGTGTAAATTCCGGTCGGTTATGTCGTGACCCTTTGAGGCTAGATTGGGGCCACAGTATGGGGTCAAATTTATCATGGGGGATAAAGATTAAAAAAAAACACCCAACTTTTAAAATTCACAACAGCTGAACAACAACAGGGCCATAGTGACTCAGGTGAGCGATGTGGCCCAATTAGCATCTTCTTGTTTTGTCATTTGTTGTAGTTTTTGTTTTTGTTTTAATTTGAACAGTCAAGGCTGGCAATACATTTGAGACGCGACTTCGTGTTTTTACGAGAAGTTTCACATGGTGTCGCATGAGCTTGGTAGTCGATCAATTTCTAGCGGTAAGGCAAACTTTTGAGTATTGTGTTTTGCATATTTTTGATGACTTTGTCTGCGACAGAAGCTGTGCCCTAGAATTAACATGTGCACGTTCTGCCAACATGAATATCCATATATGTTGATTGATTTAAATGTTTCGAGTGCATCTTGATATTTTTTTTTTTGGTCAAGATATGTGATCTATAAGAGTGAACATAATAATATAAATTTAAACGAAAGATTTTGATCCTTCTGTCGGACTATTCGTTGGCTTATTCTTTTTATTCTGTCATCTGGACTCCTTTTTTAACGTACGTATTAACTGAATTCCACAAATATCAGTAGGCGATACCACAAACCTTGCTTTACAACAGTTAACATCTGACCAATAGTTTAGAACTGCCCATCCTTTACCAGAGGTTTCTAGCGGGTTTTTTTGTTTTTTTTTTGTTTTTTTTAAAATACTGGTCACGAATTTGAAACGGACGGACGGACATCCATCATTCCTCGAATCTTATGCACGGGTAAAATTGACCTAAAAGTTTATATAATAGAAAAAACAATGATATGATCTGGTGAATTCGATCAGCTGGTCGAAATAAAAACTTTGATATACACAGGTTGTATGATGTAAATAAGAAAACATACATGTGATTTAGTGCAAGGGGGTACATTCCATTCGCAGTTCATCTATTCTCTCTCGGGATAATGAGGTTCCAGTATCTACTAGTTTCAATGCATAATTTATGAGACTTATTGAAGTTATTCTCAAGTTGGAATCAATTCAGTACGTAGATTTTTACTAATTCGTAGGGACACGTTTAGCTAGATTTCTGGCTGGTTTGAGTTACTGTTGAATAATGATCTGTAAATACAAAATTTCCTAATTCATTAGGATTAATTTCTTTCAACTCCAGTCTTCTTTCCGAAAGCTTTCCAAATTTTTGTCATTAAACATTTCTTTGATAATTGTATCCAGTAGCCCTTTCAAGAATTTCAAAGATTTTTACAAATGGTTACATGTACCTTACATAGTATACATGTATACCATTACTTTATTGTCTTATTTCATATTATGTTCTGAAGAGCTACCTATTCTAAATATGACTGGAAAATTTATTTTGAACAATATATGACACTGTATTTGCATGATATGTAACTATGTGTTATGTAATCACTTCTTTCTTTACTTGTATATGTATATGTACAGTATTTGTATATATTTTCATGCTGCCCCTTGAGGGCCCTTGATTGGAAAATAAAATATGTTCAATGTATTGATGATCAGCGAGGAAAGGCTTTGGGAAAATATTTAATGACGAGACACCTATAGACTCTCAAAACCGTGCTTTTGACATCCTATGGCAAAAAAAAAAAAAAAAAAAAAAAAAAATTAAAAAAAACTGGCATTTTATATACCATTAGAATCTGAAAAATTATAAATCAGTAAACAATGTCGATATAAGTTGACCCATTAAAGACTTTTAAGAATGAATGCAATATATAAATCATGAGACCCGTGGGTCCAATTAGTAACATTTTTTAATAAAAAAAAAAAAATCGATGGTCCTTTATATAGCTTTCCAGATCCAATGCCTTGAGCCTATTTAGATATTTTCCAACCCCTTTCAAAGCATCTAGCTCAAGGCCGTCGTCGGCGGTCCGGCCGGTCCGGCCATGGCCGGACCAATATTTCGGCCGATAATGCCCAACCCAAAAATCCCATAAAAAGCGCACGAATTTTAGTGTCAGATATACCGGAAAACGCTTCTAAGGGCATCCTAGAATAAAAAATTTTCCGGGGGAGCATGCCCCCGGACCCCCCTAGAAATGATCAATCATAAAAATGGCCGGACCAATCACTAAATCGTGACGACGGGCCTGTAGCTGTTGTGACGCTTTCCTACATTTGTTTGATAAACACTGTCCACAGGCACTCGACGTTTTAAATATCTTTCTGTAAACATAATATTCACAATATCATTCATAATATAATAATTGGATATTATGTTTACAGAAAGACAATTTTTTATTATAGATATTTAAAACGTCGAGTGCCTGTGACACTGTCCTCTGTCCATCTAGATGTATAGGCCTAGTAAAAGTAAAAATTAACAAAACTTACAAGTAATACCAAGATGTACCTATCAAACAGATCTAGATCTATGCATTTTTCTCAAAATCAAGAAGGGGCGAGCGAGACTCGGAGAGAGAGAGAGAGAGAGAGAGAGAGAGAGAGAGAGAGAGAGAGCGGTAATGTACCAAAATGGAAAAAGAGAGAGAGAGGCTATTTTAACTATTCTAAAAATAGAAAACACGTGTACCTGATAAAAAGCCGGAAGCCACGTCATGTATCTGTTTTTGTTTGAGAATTTTGATGCTGTAGGCTAGCACTTGGTCCGAGTGTGACTTTGTTGTATGGTAAGGTTGGTTAGCATGCTTATATCACCCGGAGAAAGTGAGACATTCTTTAAGTGTAATATATGTAGGATAATTTGCTGATTTTATTTTTGTAAACATAGGACCTAACTGATTTGTCTCATCGATTCTGTTGCTCAATTGACTGTTGTTGATCAGCTATTCAATTTGGTGTTTGTACGCTTTTCTAGCTCATTACAGAGGACAATGCAAACCAAGCTCTTTATTCTTAGTAAATAAACACGCGATTTTTGTGTTTAGGTGATTTTCACCTCTGTCCGAGATGGAGTTTAATCTATCAGACACACCCAGTATTAGCTGCAATGTAATGTAGATCTAGCCCTATCCAATTTTTTTTTATTCTGACGCCCCCCCTCCACCAAAAAAAAAACCAATTGGAGAGGGCTACACTATTGCAGCTAACCCAGTATAGGCCTTTAAACGCAGAGAGTAGCCCAACTGTCACGGAATATTTGCCTTCTTTATCTTAAAATGTTCCCGGGTGTTCTTTTTGTAAAGAGGATTTGATTTTAGAAAAAAAACATTGTGAAGGGGCAAGGAGCACACAGGGTAAAAAGGGAGGAGAGAGAGGGGGGTGGAGTGAGAAACAGGAAGGGAAGAGAGGATAGGGGAGGGGCTGACATATTTGACTACCTATTGAAAATCATGATGCATGAAAACGTGTTGTTTCTGACCGTGAGAGAGAAATCAAGTAGAGATTGATCTAGGAAATGGCATTATACAAGTACGACTTGGAACAGGAGAATGTGCTCAGAAAAGACACTGGGGCCAGACTGAACTAAGTACATAATTTAGTGTTCTGGTGAGTATAAGGAGGACAGAGAACAATGAAAGAAGTGCAGAGGGGACAAGAGAAGGTTGCCATAGTTATTAGAGAATGAGACACTGGAATAATGCTCAAACATGAAAATCTGACTAACTAATGTACCCATTCTATTATTACTTTCTGTTTTATCATATTACAGTGTCAGTGTTGCAGTAGGAGCACTTCACTGTGTTAGGTCAGAATGTTAGTAAAAAAAAAAAAACAGGATTTGTTTTTATGATTGATTGTATATATATATTGTTTAACGTTCCACTTGAGAATTTTTCACTCACATGGAGGCATCACCATTGCTGGTGAAGGGCTGCAAAATTTAGGCCAGTGCTTGGCGCTTATGACCTTTTAGCAGGAGGGGGTGTTTATTGTGCCACACCTGCTGTGACACGGGGCTTCGGTTTCTGCAGTCTCATCCAAAGGACTGCCCTATATAGTTGCCTCTTACAACAAGCAAGAGGTACTGAGGACCTATTGTTTCATGGGGTTATATTTTCAAGTTTAAGGAAAAATAGCTTCTATATTGGTAAAGTTTTGCTTTCATAGTGTCAGAGATGTGGTTCTTTCCTGTTTTTCTTGGAGGATTTGAATTCACGGGTTATGTCCACAGTTCACACCACAAATAACACATTAGACAACTACCAAAATAAAGGATGTTAGTGTCAATTGTAGCACATTTTTAATTTTCTTAATAGTACAAATACAAATTTGGGTTCTACAATTATCATATGTCTTATCATTGCAGATCTTGAAGGTGTGATTGTACTAGAAATCTGAGGAAAGCGAGACCTGAGTACAAATACACGAACGAGATGAGTGGGAAAGAAGATGTTAACGAGAAAGTCAGTATCCATTGTGTGGATTAAGATGGTTCATCCCTTAGGTCCTGAAAATTAAGGTGGTTCATCCCTTAGGTCCTGAAGATTAAGATGGTTCATCCCTTAGGCCCTGAAGATTAAGATGGTTCATCCCTTAGGTCCTGAAAATCAAAAAGAGTTATTGAGTTCAGGCTTAGCTTATTTTTCACCGGAGATGAACACTTTTTAAATGAAAAAAGAAAAGATTGAATTTTTAAAATTCTATTTCCTGTGGTATCCATGGAAATTTCAAAGATACTGTAGATTTCTTATTTTACGCGAGTACTTAATGTCGCGAAACGACCTGTAGACATCAAATTGCGAGAACATGAATTTATGAGTGGTCTGGTGATAAAGAGTTTTTACAGATGATGTGTTTGTTATAAAGCTAATAGAATTCTGGAATCTTTATTAATTATGAAAATTTACACCTGGACGAGACAAAGTATTGCTGAGGAATATACATAGTTAAACTGTTTTATAGTAGTAAAATAAATTACAAGTATTTGTTGTTTTTTCTCCCCCACTTAATCAAAAATAACATTGCTTTCAATGAAAATTATTCATTTTATTTTCATAATGAAGTAAATAGCTTTTAATTAAGATCAGATATACATATTAATAATTTTTTTTCTAGATACTGTTGGAGCCATATAATTATATATGTCAGATCCCTGGTAAAAAAGTCAGAACCAAACTAGCAGCAGTGAGTATTGAGACTGTTCATTAATCAGAAACATCAAATTAATGGAGAGGATTTTTGGGTCACCTGAGTTTCTTGATCCCCAGGGTAGGGGTTCTGACCCCAGGGTGGGGTCAAACTTAGTATATAGTGTTTATGTGTAAACCATTTAAATAACGTCTTCTTTAATGCTATTGAATATTAAATTGAAACTAAATGAATATTTAGGAATTGGTAGTCCTTTACCAAAATTGTTAATTCCATGATTCTAGGGTAAGGGTTTGGTTTCAGGGTGGAGTCAACATTTTAATAACGATTTGAAGGACTTATCCAAGTTTGCTTATACTGTATAAAATCTAAATGCATACTTGGGAATGGTAGAAAGAGATGTAAAAAAAAAAATAAAATAGTGACTCTAGGATGGGTCCAAATTAATCAGATCTTTTAATGTTAATGCACATATTATATTATGTAAAGCCTTTCTTCAGTATATGCACCTTTGAGGGCATTGAAATTTTAAGAACACATCATGAACAGGAATTTTTTTCTAAATTTCAAATCCCTTGGGAGGAGTGATACTTTTCACTAGTACTCAGGTGACCGATAATGCCTGTGGGCCTTTTGTTTAAGTTGTGAGAGCTTGTGTCCATTTGTATTATATACAATATGTTCAGTTCAAGATCAAACGCTTTCGTTCATACACTGAAAATATACGTGTCTTCAGTTTGTTTTAAGAATATATCTAGCAGTAATGAAATACTCACATTAATGTTTATATTAAATCAAAATGAAATTGTATGGAAGCTGGGAGGGGCTGATCCAGAACAAAATGAAATTGTATGGAAGCTGGGAGGGGCTGATCCAGAATAAAATGAAATTGTATGGAAGCTGGGAGGGGCTGATCCAGAACAAAATGAAATGGTATGGAAGCTGGGAGGGGCTGATCCAGAACAAAATGAAATTGTATGGAAGCTGGGAGGGGCTGATCCAGAATAAAATGAAATTGTATGGAAGCTGGGAGGGGCTGATCCAGAACAAAATGAAATGGTATGGAAGCTGGGAGGGGCTGATCCAGAACAAAATGAAATGGTATGGAAGCTGGGAGGGGCTGATCTAGAATAAAATGAAATTGTATGGAAGCTGGGAGGGGCTGATCCAGAACAAAATGAAATGGTATGGAAGCTGGGAGGGGCTGATCCAGAACAAAATGAAATGGTATGGAAGCTGGGAGGGGCTGATCCAGAACAAAATGAAATTGTATGGAAGCTGGGAGGGGCTGATCCAGAATAAAATGAAATGGTATGGAAGCTGGGAGGGGCTGATCCAGAACATTTTCGAGAAGGCAGTGAGTGGTTGCAACTCCAGATGGTACCTCTTTCACCCAAATGGGTGTGTGTGTGTTTGAAGACTCTAAAATGACCGGGGTGTGTGTGCAATTCCTGTAACCTCCCTCTAAATCTACCACTGCCTGATCATTAATGTCAGATTATGAACATGTCCAACTGAATCAGAGTCAATCAGTCATTGTTAAAGACACAGAAACTAAGTTTGTTACTAAACAGACACAGAAACTAAGTTTGTTACTAAACAGACACAGAAACTAAGTTTGTTACTAAACAGACACAGAAACTAAGTTTGTTACTAAACAGACACAGAAACTAAGTTTGTTACAGAAACTAAAAGAATATTTTTACATTCAGGCATTCAACTGCTGGTTGAACATACCAGGAGAGAAGTTAAACATGATCGGAGAAGTCACTCAAATGCTGCACAATGCTAGCTTATTGTAAGTATATGCCACATAAATGAATGAGCTTTGAATGGTTTATTCTTTGAGAGAGAGGGGTTAAATTCTAGAAGCTTCTCTGATTATAGCTGCAGAGCTTTCGGTCTGTGGGAAAATCCAAATCATTTTCCCAGAGGGCTCTAATTCTGCAGCTAATTGGATTAAAGTTTGTTCCTCATACAAAGAATCAAAACACTGTCGTCAGATATTCCTATTGTTCTTGAGAAATTCAGCTAGTTTTTAAAATGAAGAGATTTCTAAAATGCCTGATTTTGTTTTTGACAGGCTGAGGCAATTTTTGATATTAAAAACATAATTATTTTCATTAAACACATACCACAGAGGAAATACTTTAAATATCTCTACCATGAATCAAAATAAATAGCATTTACATGTACTTTCAGAATTGATGACATTGAAGATAGCTCTAATTTACGAAGAGGAATTCCAGGTAAAATTAATTTCACAGGAGGCCCATGGGCCAAATGACTTACCTGAGTAGTTACATTTTCCCCATGTATAAATTAAACACCCATTGTCATACCATTGCCTCAGGGGTCCTTATGCGAATAACCTTTAAAGGGATAGTAAAGGTTGTTTATTCAATTTTTTGTAAGAATTAAATGAGTCCAAATGACTCGTGTACATGTCATTTTCTGTAAAGAATGATAATTTATCTGCATTTATATCCTCAAAAAAAAAAAAACGCCAAACGATTATAGTCTTCAAATAATGTCTCCTGAATTTTTGCTTCCTGGACAAAAATTCAATCTGCTATACAAGTTGGCTCCTAGTGTAAATTTTTACAAACATGCAGTCATTTCAAAGCTGAAAAATATCATTAATATATCTTTATTTATATTGCAAAGGAATAAGATGATTTAGGGCGAGAGAAAAAATAAACTTTATTATCTCTTTAAATTTACAATAGGAAGGTGGTTGCAAATGAATATGACAAAGAATTTCTGTATATATTCCTATTCAAACTTTAAACCCTATTACATGAGAATTCTTGCATAATTATTTGACAATTGGTTGCTTATATGGATCTTTTATATACTGGTATGTATCTCTATGTTAAATGCTTAAAACATTTGTACTGGGCTTATCATACACATGGTGTGAAAATGTTTTTCATTGTATATTAATTTAACAATTTGAATAATTTTTATAGACATTTTAAGAATTTAAAAGCCTATCTACACTTTATGTGAATGCTACATATTCATTTGACCAGTTGTACACTTGTGGTTCTGGAGAATTTTACCATAGATTCTAATAAAAAACTTGTAAACCACTACTGTGGCCTAACAACCCGAGGTTTGGCTTTTATGGTTCAGTGGTTCCAAAGGAGATTTTTTTAACCCACCTTCCCCACACTCTTTCTTAATTATCTCCCCTATGGAAGTAAGCATAACCCTTTATTTGAACAAACTTGAAACGCTTTTACTCAAGAATGCTTTGTGTCAAGTTTGGTTGAAATTGGCCAGGTGGTTCTTGAGAATAAGACAAAAAATGTGAAAAGTTGATGGCTAAAAGACAAATGCCAAATCAAAGTTAATCAAATATAAAGCTGACTCGGCCTTCAGTCCATAGTGAGCTAAAGATGGACGTCCTTTGCCAATATGCTTATACACAATTTACTCAATATCCAAATTTCTTTTACAGTGGCCCACAATATATATGGAGTACCACAAACAATTAACTCAGCTAATTACGTATATTTTCTGGGATTAGAAAAAGTTCTACAACTGGATCATCCAGACAGCACAAAAGTATTCACAGGTAAATACATAGGTGTATGTATTCACAGGTAAACACACAGGTGTTTATGTATTCACAGGTAGATAAACAGGGGTTATGTATTAACAGGTAGACGCACAGGGGGTTATGTATTCACAGGTAGATACACAGGTGTTTATGTATTCATGGGTAGATACACAGGTGTACAGGTAGATACACAGGTGTTTATGTATTCACAGGTAGATACACAGGTGTTTATGTATTCACAGGTAGATACACAGGTGTTTATGTATTCACAAGTAGATACACAGGTGTTTATGTATTCACAGGTGTTTATGTATTCACAGGTAGATACACAGGTGTTTATGTATTCACAGGTAGATACACAGGATTTATATATTCCAGGGCTCGACACTAAGGCACGTCCAACCGACTCAGACTAATAAATCCAGTTTATTTTGTGTCATGGTAGTCCGGCTGGTCATGTCAAAATATTACTTTTAATTATAAAACCCACATATATATATTTGAAATTTCTAAAATAACATTAATGTTTAAAGTAATTTTGTAATCTACAGTGCTTAACATGTTTGTTCAAATTCATTTTCATTATATCGCAATGCTTTATCACAGAGTTATCTTTCCTGTGGTATTCTCTATTAATGTATTACATACACCCTCTGGTGGCTTATTGAAAGTCATTTTCTTTACATCGTCGGTATCACTATCCCTTACCTCTTAAGGAACACAACGCCAAAAAATTTGCTCGTCTGTGTATTGAACTTTGCAACCTGTTTGGTAATTAAAGATATAGCGACATCAACTGTGGGTTACCAACGATATACGACAACTGTTGTGCAGTATTATCATTTTTTTTGGTAAACATAATAAGCTTTGATTTATTATTGGCTTCCTTTCTGATCATATAAGATGAAATAGATAGATAATTTATAGTAATTTTTACATCTCTTATCATTTTCCCGTTGTTGATTTGTTTACACTGACGATGTTTTCATTAGACGCTTGGTTTCCCTTGTGGAGGGGGAGATATTGGTATTTAAAAGAAATGGAAATGCAGAGCAAGTTTTATGTGAAATCACTATAAAGACTAGTTTTATGCTATTTTGTGTCATCTTGGAAGAATAAAACCTATTATAAACAAGAGGCCCATGGGCCACATCGCTCACCTGAGTCACCTTGGCCCATATCTGAAGACTTTCCATATATATTTGCATGTAAAACCTTGGTCCCTATTATGGCCCAAACTACCCTTTGCAAACTTGAATCTACACTATGGCAGAAAGCTTTCATGTAAATGTCAACTTCTTTGGCCCAATGGTTCTTTTAAAGCTTTTTTCTATATTTGTATGTAAAACTTTGACCCCCCCCCCCCCCCACTTGTGGCCCCATCCTACCCCCCGGGTGCCATGATTTGAACAAACTTGAATCTGCACTATGTCAGAAAGTTTTCTTGTAAATATCAGCTTTTCTGACTCGGTGGTTATTGAGAAAAAGATTTTAACTATATATTTGTATGTAAAACTTTGATCCACCTTGTGGCCCCATCCTACCCCCGGAGCCCATGATTTGAAGAAACTTGAATCTGCACTACGTCAGAAAGTTTTCATGTAAAAATCAGCTTTTCTGGCTCAGTGGTTCTTGAGAAGAAGATTTTTCCTATATATTTGTATGTAAAACTTTGCTCCCCTATTGTGGCCCCATCCAACCCCCGGAGCCCATGATTTGAACAAACTTGAATCTGCATTATGTCAGGAAGCTTTCATGTAAATCTCAGCTTTTCTGGCTTAGTGGTTCTTGAGAAGAAGATTTTTAAAGTTTTTCCCTATATATTTGTGTGTAAAACTTTGATCCCCCCCTTGGGGTCCCATCTTATCCCCGGGGGCCATGATTTGAACAAACTTGAATCTGCACTATGTCAGAAAGTTTTCATGTAAAAATCAGCTTTTCTGGCTTAGTGGTTCTTGAGAAGAAGATTTTTAAAGTTTTTCCCTATATATTTGTGTGTAAAACTTTGATCCCCCCCTTGGGGCCCCATCTTATCCCCGGGGGCCATGATTTGAACAAACTTGAATCTGCACTATGTCAGAAAGTTTTCATGTAAAAATCAGCTTTTCTGGCTTAGTGGTTCTTGAGAAGATTTTTAAAGATTTTTCCTATATATTTGTATGTAAAACTTTGATCCCCTATTGTGGCCCCATCCAACCCCCGGGGCCCATGATTTGAACAAACTTGAATCTGCATTATGTCAGGAAGCTTTCATGTAAATTTCAGCTTTTCTGGCTTAGTGGTTCTTGAGAAGAAGATTTTTAAAGTTTTTCCCTATATATTTGTGTGCAAAACTTTGATCCCCCCTTGGGGCCCCATCCTATCCCCGGGGGCCATGATTTGAACAAACTTGAATCTGCACTATGTCAGGAAGTTTTCATGTAAAAATCGGCTTTTCTGGCTTAGTGGTTCTTGAGAAGATTTTTAAAGATTTTTCCTATATATTTGTATGTAAAACTTTGATCCCCTATTGTGGCCCCATCCAACCCCCGGGGCCCATGATTTGAACAAACTTGAATCTGCATTATATCAGGAAGCTTTCATGTAAATTTCAGCTTTTCTGGCTTAGTGGTTCTTGAGAAGATTTTTAAAGTTTTTCCCTATATATTTGTGTGCAAAACTTTGATCCCCCCTTGGGGCCCCATCCTATCCCCGGGGGCCATGATTTGAACAAACTTGAATCTGCACTATGTCAGGAAGTTTTCATGTAAAAATCGGCTTTTCTGACTCAGTGGTTCTTGAGAAGAAGATTTTTAAAGATTTTTCCTATATATTTGTATGTAAAACTTTGATCCCCTATTGTGGCCCCATCCAACCCCCGGGGCCCATGATTTGAACAAACTTGAATCTGTATTATGTCAGGAAGCTTTCATGTAAATCTCAGCTTTTCTGGCTTAGTGGTTCTTGAGAAGAAGATTTTTAAAGTTTTTCCCTATATATTTGTATGTAAAACTTTGATCCCCCCTTGTGGCCCCATCCTACCACCGGGGGCCATGATTTGAACAAACTTGAATCTGCAATATGTCAGGAAGCTTTCAGGTAAATTTCAGCTCTTCTGGCCCAGTGGTTCTTGAGAAGAAGATTTTTAAATGACCCCACCCTATTTTTGCATTTTTGTGATTATCTCCCCTTTGAAAGGGACATGGCCCTTCATTTAAACAAACTTGAAAGCCCTTCACCCAAGGATGCTTTTGGCCAAGTTAGGTTGAAATTGGCCCAGTAGTTCTGGAGAAGAAGTCGAAAATGTGAAAAGTTTACAGACAGACGGACAGACAGACAGACGGACGCCGGACAAAATGTGATCAGAATAGCTCACTTGAACCTTCGGTTCAGGTGAGCTAAAAAAACGAAGAAAAATAAAATGTTCAACAATCAGAATGAATACTGTTATACAAGTCACTTGAATGACAGACATGTTTTATACTGAAAATCATCTCAAAATTTCTTTCTCTGGAAAAACAGATTGTTAAATGTTTTGTAGTCTTTGCAGACCCAGTAGACCTTTTCTGTACCCAATGTATACTATTTACATTGCTTTTCTGTAACCCAATGTGTACTATTTACATTGCTTTTCTGTACTCAATGTGTGCTATTTACATTGCTTTTCTGTACTCAATGTGTGCTATTTACATTGCTTTTCTGTACCCAATGTGTGCTATTTACATTGCTTTTCTGTAACCCAATGTATACTATTTACATTGCTTTTCTGTAACCCAATGTGTACTATTTACATTGCTTTTCTGTACTCAATGTGTGCTATTTACATTGCTTTTCTGTACTCAATGTGTGCTATTTACATTGCTTTTCTGTACCCAATGTGTGCTATTTACATTGCTTTTCTGTAACCCAATGTGTACTATTTACATTGCTTTTCTGTAACCCAATGTGTGGTATTTACATTGCTTTTCTGTACTCAATGTGTGCTATTTACATTGCTTTTCTGTACCCAATGTGTGCTATTTACATTGCTTTTCTGTAACCCAATGTGTACTATTTACATTGCTTTTCTGTACTCAATGTGTGCTATTTACATTGCTTTTCTGTACCCAATGTGTGCTATTTACATTGCTTTTCTGTACCCAATTTGTACTCTTTACATTGCTTTTCTGTACTCAATTTGTACTATTTACGTTGCTTTTCTGTACTCGATGTGTACTATTTACATTGCTTTTCTGTACCCAATGTGTACTATTTACATTGCTTTTCTGTACCCAAGTGTACTATTTACATTGCTTTTCTGTAACCCAATGTATACTATTTACATTGCTTTTCTGTACCCAATGTATACTATTTACATTGCTTTTCTGTAACCCAAAGTATACTATTTACATTGCTTTTCTGTACCCAATGTATACTATTTACATTGCTTTTCTGTAACCCAATTTGTACTATTTACATTGCTTTTCTGTAACCCAATGTGTACTATTTACGTTGCTTTTCTGTAACCCAATTTGTACTATTTACATTGCTTTTCTGTACCCAAAGTGTGCTATTTACATTGCTTTTCTATAACCCAATTTGTACTATTTACATTGATTTTGAGGGCCAGCAATAGAATATTGACCCTGTCTCATTTTTTACAGCCTCTCTGATTTACAGCACTGTAAAAGTAAATTCTGTATTGAAGTTGTTCACTGTTCTGTTCGGTTTCTTTTGTGATTTATGATTTCATTTCTATATTTAGATATCATGTTATAAACTTATAGAGGTGGGTTTTGTTTGTATATTGCAATTGTTCTATGTCCCATTTGTGAATTTTTCAGTCATGTAGAGCCATCACTGGCTTTAGGTGAAGTGCCACAAATTTTGTCCTATGAACTCCAGAGCTGTAGCAGTGAGGGTTATTTATTGTGCCAACACCTACTGTAACACGAGCCCTCCCTTTTAAAGGTCATATCCAAAAGACCCGTGACTTCTAATGCCAGGTGCTAAGGAACTACTGATGTTAAATGTCTTGGTCTTGATACAGTGCTGGGATTGAAAATCGAACCCAAGCCTTTTGGTTGCCAAGCAAACGCCTTAGGCTACGGCAACTGGTCATGTAGAGATAATCAAACTATAGCATGTACACAAAATCGTCTCACCCTTGCTCTGAAAAACAGAAAATTTCCCCTCAAATTCTGATTTTTGAGGAATAATTAAAACAAATGTGTACAACATGTAGACAGAGACACGGGGAAAAGAGGTGTGGAATGCTGGGAAATGAGGTGTGGAATGCTGGGATGTTAAAGTTGATCTTTGTTTTACAGCCCAGCTGCTGGAGCTACATCGGGGTCAAGGGATGGACATTTACTGGAGGGATGCAGTGGTCTGTCCCACAGAGGAAGAGTACAAGGCAATGGTCATCAAAAGTAAGGACACATAATGTCAAGCCCAATAGTTCTCTGGAATTAGTCCTATTTTGAAGTGTACGACGATGGTGTAGATTTATAGTGCAGACTGCCCAGTAGGGGCCCTGCTACACTAGATTTTTTTTTGGAAGTTTATCATCAATCTAATGCTTTAATACTGTATTTTGGTTTGTTTTCAGAGACAGGGGGACTCTTTGGGTTAGCAGTAGGACTCATGCAACTCTTCAGTGATTGTAAAAAGTAAGAATATTACGTAATTCTATGAAATATGCATACATACTTGAAAGATCAATCTACTGATTCATAAATGTTTCTACCACCCTTATTTTCTCTTATTTCAGAGATTTTGTTCCATTATTAAATGCCTTAGGATTGTATTTTCAAATAAGAGATGACTATGCTAATCTTTACTCCAAAGAAGTAAGTATTTGTGTTTTATAAAGCCTCATAGACACTATATAAACCATAGTTTTGTGTTGCTATTGACTGAAATGTTGCATTTTTTACATTTTTAGTATGAGGCTAACAAAAGCTACTGTGAAGACTTGACTGAGGGGAAGTTTTCTTTTCCGATAATACACGCCATTAGGATGAGTAAGGAAGATAACCAAGTAATCAGTATCCTTTTCCAGTTATCAAATAGGAGTTACCCACCCTTTTCTTTACAGATTTCACTCATGTTACAGTTTAACTCTAATTATTATTGAATAAAATATCAACACTCAAGATTAGGCAAATAAATTTTCCCTTAAATGTTTAACAGAAAATTCCCCAACTTAAAAATTGAGGGTTATACATCATTTAGTTAACAGATAACAACGCTATTCAGTTAAAAGTACTGACCCTCCTCCGTATAGTTTTATTTCCTTAGCTCTGCGTCAGACATATTAAGACAGAGGACCACTGACAATGATGTTAAGAAATACTGTGTAGAATGTCTACATCGACTAGGATCTTTCGAGTATACAAAGGATACATTAATCGATTTGGAAATAAGGTAAAGTTGTTGGATCACTGCTGCTTTCATTTGTTCTACAAAGTAACTTTTAAAAATAAATGTCACGAGGAGGGGAAATGGACCTCAGTCTGGATCCACCCCTAAAGGACACTTGATACACACAAAAAATGGATGCATGGGTTGATTCATATTTTTAGCCGAGTTGCAATGAAGTTGAACTCGGCTATTGGTTTGGTGATGCGGGCGGGTGGGCGGTTGGGCGTCAGCAATTGGTTTCCGGATGATAACTCGAAAAGTTTACAATCTAATCAAATGAAACTTTGATATATTGTTGGGTACCAGGTAAGGAAGACCCCTATTGATTTTGGAGAAAAATGATCAAAGGTCAAGGTCACTGACCGAAAATAGAATGAAAATTTCAGGAAAATTTGGTTTCCGGATGATAACTCCGAAAGTTTAAATCCAAATCAAATGAAACTTTGATATATTGTTGGGTAACAGGTAAGGAAGACCCCTATTGATTTAGGAGAAAAAAGGTCAAAGGTCAAGGTCACAGTGACCAAATATAAAATGAAAATTTCAGAAATATATTGTTGGGTAACAGGTAAGGAAGACCCCTATTGATTTTGGAGAACAAAGGTCAAGGTCACAGTGACCGAATATAAAATGAAAATTTCAGAAATATTTGATTTCCGGATGATAACTCAGAAAGTTTAAATCCGAATCAAATGATACTTAAAGATATTGTTATGTACCAGGTAAGGAAGACCCCAATTGATTTTGGAGAAAATGGGTCAAAGGTCAAGGTCACAGTGACCGAAAATAGATTTAAAATTCCAAAAGGATTTTGGTTTCCGGAGGATAACTCGAAAATTTTTAATTTGAATCAAATGAAACTTGGATATATTGTTGGATACCAGCACAGCAAGGCCCCTATTGATTTTGGAGAACAAAGGTCAAGGTCACAGTGACCGAATATAGATGAAAACTTCAGACAAATATGGTTTCTGGACAGTAACTCGAAAAGTTTAAAACTGAAATTAGTTCTTCACAATTATAAATATACCACGTTATTCCTGGCTTTACAATGTATCCCATGCAACTCGGCTCATGCACCCTTGGGTGCATATACTGATTTTTGGGCTTTAGTTTGGTTGTAATATGGACAAATATAAACTTCCTAGACAATATGGGACTCATAAATTTTTCTCTGATGTTCAAAAGTTAAAGTATATTACCCATCCCTATATAATCTATTCAAATTTTTCACCAGTGTTGGATTAAATTGAGAAATCATGATAATAAATTACTTTCAATACGGTAAATTGTATTCATTTTATTTTTGTTGTTTTTGAGAAAAGTGTTGATAAACATGCAGATGGATTATGCCCCTTCTGTTGAGCTAACAATTAATGTGGGGGATGTTGTGTTTTGTATGATATTTGAGCCAACTATTAATGTGGGGGATGTTGTGTATTGTAGGCTATTTGAGCTAACTAATAATGTGGGGGATGTTGTGTTTTGTATGATATTTGAGCTAACTAATAATGTGGGGGATGTTGTGTATTGTAGGCTATTTGAGCTAACTAATAATGTGGGGGATGTTGTGTTTTGTAGGATATTTGAGGTAACTATTAATGTGGGGGATGTTGTGTATTGTAGGCTATTTGAGGTGACTATTAATGTGGGGGATGTTGTGTATTGTAGGCTATTTGAGGTGACTATTAATGTGGGGGATGTTGTGTTTTGTAGGATATTTGAGGTGACTATTAATGTGGGGGATGTTGTGTTTTGTAGGATATTTGAGGTAACTATTAATGTGGGGGATGTTGTGTTTTGTAGGTATATGAGGTGACTATTAATGTGGGGGATGTTTTGTTTTGTAGGATATTGGAGCTGATAGAGGAACACGGGGGTAATCCTATACTAACCGCATTAATTAATGAACTGAAGAAAGTATACAGAGGATCACAATGACGTGATATTGTAACCTGCTCTTACTCACACTACATCGCTGATATTTGTGATACCAAATCGCTGATATTTGTGATACCAAATCGCTGATATTTGTGATATCAAATCGCTGATATTTGTGATATCAAATCGCCGATATTTGTGATATCAAATCATGGACTCATCAACAAAATCATTAAATAAAAGACCAAAATATGTTTTTGCGTTATATTTATTTAAATCTTGAACATGACAATAAACGTTCACAAAGCATTATATCTAGTCGATCATATTCTTGCGGAATTCCACGGAGTGAGGTGGATTGCTTGCTGATCTTTCCTGTCGAGATATCTTGCTTTAGACACACAACAGTAATGCTTTGGTTTATGGTACAGAATTCTAGTTTCGTTTTCAAAATTCTGGTAGTTTTCCTTCATTCTCTACGTGGTATATAATGTCTGCAAGAGCATATTCCACCATTGTTTGGGAGGCAGCATCCGACATCTGAAACATATCGGTCTTCATGTAAAATTTAAACAGTAAAATACCTTTATATATTTCATTGTATATTTCTCGATTAAGGAACTGTAACAAGCGACCATTGAACTTGAATATACTCATAAAGTTTTTGTGAAACATAAAGAATAAATTGTGTTTACTTTGTTCATAATACCCCACACTTCCATTATTTATACATCCCCCTTATAAAAATACACTAGACATACCAGACATTTACATTGTACAGACGACAGTAACCTGCCCAGTAAAACTGTACAGGTGCCAAAAATAGGTCCAGATCATTCTGTCATAAAATTGCACAAATATTGTCTTGTAAAGCTAGTAGTTGAAATTAGAAAGCATTTACAGATGGTGCTTATACTCAGATGAGTTTTAACTTCATTGTGTGAAATTCTCCAAATATACATACTGGTCTGAAGTCCTTGAGGCCCTCTGGAGGACACTTGAATTCTGGTCCAAAATTCAAGGTCACCTGTAACAAATACAGTACATGTAGTTATACAGTTTATTAAATATTCATTTGCTACAGTTCAGTTCTCCAAGTGACCTTGACGTTATCTAAATGGCGTTGGTCTAGGAACATGGCAATGCACAGGTTGCATGCAGCCCAGTGTTTGAAATTGTTTGCAACTTGGTATAGACCAGGGGTCTATGCTGAAACAAGACGACAGACCTCATCAAATTGGTATAGACCACAACAGTAAATAAAAATAATGCAAATTTAAAACATTATTATTTATTTCTGATGTACTTAGAAAGTATATTTTCTTTCTATTTCCATAACAATATCCTCCTTTTTTTGTAAAGTTTACATTAATCAGATGTCGACTGACCAGTGTCCTTTGGGGTAAATTAAAAATTGACATGGTCACGAAAGATAACACTCAATGGAACTTTAGTTTCTCCTAGCATGTTGCAATTTTTCACCACAATTCAACAAAACTTTATTATTGTTTTTTAAAAATTTATTTTAATATTATTTCTTTTTTGCTATATTTTTTTTAATTTCTTAAATCTAGAAAATCGGCATAGACAATTTGGTCTATTTCAATTACAACTGGCATGGACTATTGCCATTTGACAGACTCGGTTTATGGTAAATTTCGTACACTGGGAACTTTCTTGTAACAGTCTCTGTTATGTTGTGCTATTTTCCTCTGTGGCATTCACTTTGTCAACATGACTTCAGTCTGGAAAAATGACATACCCATAAGTATTTAGCAACCCTTATGCCTAATATGAACATTTCAACTGTCACAGAGATACTGTCAGTGCACATATTCTATACATTCACCTTGTGACCTTGACCTCTGAATGACTGTCGGGCTCATGACATAATACTCATGTCATAAGCAAATTTTGTGTCATTCATGTATGAGTATGTTTGCTTTGCTACAAATTTATGGCCCAAATTATTATCTCCCTGAGACCCTGACCTTCTCAATATGACCTTTTGTCAGGGTCACGACACATCCTCTGTCATAAGCAATCTTGGTATCCAGTTTAATCACTTGCTTCTTCTTTATTGCAAAGTTTTGAATAGCAGACAGATGGAAATTCCTACATATCCCCCCTTCCTCCCTAATTTGTATTTGAGGATACAAACATCATTAAGAGATGAGAACAAAATCTCCAGATCTGTGTGCAAATATTACATGAGCAATTGCTATTCCACATGAAAAGGAAATATTTGGTTCCTGTCATTCAAATCAATATTTTCCACACACTGCACACTTCATCATGCAGTGGCAGAGACATTTTACGAAAGTATAAAAATGTTTTGGGTACAGCAATAAAAAAACAAACAAGAGACCCACAGGCCTAAACAGTCACCTGAGTATCATAGCCCATACAAGAAGTGTCATATTTTGCATTTAATCCTAAATATGGTGTCATTTGTGCACATGTTTATGATCTTTCAAAATATGCACACAATTCTTATTCATTTACAGAAGAAGAAAAAATGGAAGTATGAAGCATGTAAATCATATCATTGATATCCCCCCAACTCCCCTCCCACCCCCACTTAACCCCTGAATTTCACAATTTAAGACGAGGACATTACAGACATTGTACTTTATGTCCCATGACTGAAAGTACAAAAGAAAAAATTAATTTTTTAAATATTCTTATCATGTGGTCATATTGCCCGCGCCCAAGGGCCTGAACCCCTGTCTCCGGCGTCATGAATTTCACAGTTTAGTAGAGAGCTTCACGAACATCATAATTATGCATTTAGTTTTTCTCAAATACCCCGGTATATATCCGAGAGTAGAGAAGATTTTCTTAGATAAGGGCCTGAACCGTTGACCCAGGAGCCATGTCAATTTCACAAGTTTAGTATCATAATCATGCAGTTAGTTCTTCTCAAATATATATGGGAATAGAGATGTTTCATAAGATTTAACACATTTTCACTATATAGCCATATTGGCCCCACACTAGGGCCTGAACCCCTAACACAAGGGCTATGAATTTTATAATTTAGGTAGAGGGCTTCATGGACATCATAACCATACATTTAGTTTTTCTCCCACATGTGTGAGAATAGAGAAGATTTTTGAAAATATGGCCTTTTTAAAAGCATATTTGGCCCTGCCCATGAGGCCCCAGGGGTGATCAGGTCATAAATTTTACAATTTATATTCCTCTTATCCTAGGGATGCTTCACACCAAAAATGGTAACAATTGGCCTTGTAGTTTTCAAGAAGAATTTAAAAATGTAAAATTGTTAATGGACAACACACGATGACGGACGAAGACCAATGGCAAGAGGTCACCGAAGTGACTTAAAAGTAGTTGATCTATTTCTGCTGTGCTTGACAAACCAATATCTTTGCGTTTGTTTGGGGACAGCCAGGAGACATTTTTGTACACAAACCTTGGCATTCTTGTACAACGATGCAGCAGGATAGTAGACGCCCTCGAAAATGTCCTCATAAGCTAGTCCCTGTGACGTTCCATTTTTGTACATAATAATCTATAACAAGCAAAGTTATTAACTCGGAATGTTGAATGGATGATTAAACCAACACATCTAATGATGTACATTTGTATTTTAAAAGCATAATTTTACGATTTGGAGATAAAACACTTCAATGGATAATTAACAGTCGTTTGAGTAAAATAAATGTATTTTCATGTCTGCATCATTTTTTAAAGCTTTTTGACTCCATTAGTAAAGAGCATGAGAGATCAATATTCCATTAGATGAGTAACACTGCTAGCCATTGTCTGGCAGAATACCTGCGACCCTGCTACATCCTGACATTACCTGAGATCCAATGAGTGGTTTCAGGGATTTCTCTGTCTCAGCCACAAGGTCTTTCTCTTCATAGTAAAGGTGACTCTTGAACTTCACTAATGGCTACAATGACAGAGGAATTCCTAAAACATGGACGCCATATTCAATTTGTCCTTCAAATATACATGAAATCAGGACAGATAGTTTAGAACAATGGTTTCAATCTTCGATCTTCCCAGATATGAATAGCAGAGGACATGACACAAGAGTGCTCGATCAGTAGGATTTTGTTTGATTTGAGTCTGTTTGTTTTGTTATATACTAAGAGTGTCCAGTAGGATTTTGTTTGATTTGAGTCTGTTTGTTTT
Source organism: Ostrea edulis (assembly GCF_947568905.1). Classification (NCBI taxonomy): domain Eukaryota; kingdom Metazoa; phylum Mollusca; class Bivalvia; order Ostreida; family Ostreidae; genus Ostrea; species Ostrea edulis. Next base: position 33,088,623 of record NC_079167.1, on the reverse strand, counting down.
GTTATATACCAAGAGTGTCCAGTAGGATTTTGTTTGATTTGAGTCTGTTTGTTTTGTTATATACGAAGAGTGTCCAGTAGGATTTTGTTTGATTTGTCCGTTTGTTTTGTTATACAGTAGGATATTGTTTGATTTAATAAGCCTGTTTGTTTTGTTAGATACCAAGAGTCCTGTAGGATTTTGTTTGATCTGAGTCTGTTTGTTTTGTTATCTACGAAGAGTGTCCAGTAGGATTTTGTTTGATTTGAGCCTGTTTACTTTATTAGATATCAAAAGTGTCTATATTGATTTGACGTTTGTTTTATAAGATTAAAAAACATGACACCAAGAGACCAGCAGGACATGTTTGATTTAAGCCTGTTTGTTTTACCAGTTAAGAGGACATCAACACGATTTCATTGGTTTAACCAAATCAGAGGACATATTTTGGTTGATAACCTGGGGTAGAACGGTTAGGGTTGGATATATACAACACACAGTTAACCTCCTAGCACTCTCAGTAGGCAGGGCACATTGTAAATTCCTGGAATTACACCAGCTAAGATTACTGCTCTTTGTATTCTACACCATGTGCTCCACACGATATTGTTGAAGCCACTCAGAACATCTTGTGGCATCCACGCAGTGTTTCGTTTCCCATAACTACAGAGTCAGTTCAGAGGATTTTAGTGCAAACCTCTTGACCCACAGAGACTAAGTTTGATGAATTCGGTAGTACATACATATTCTAAGTATCGCTATAAAGAATGCATTGTTAATTGATGATAGTGTACTATAAAACAGAATGCATCATTGGGTTATATAAATAATAATAATAGCAAGGGGTCCAGCAGGAAGGACATAAAATACAATCTATTTTATAAAACCACTGTCAAACAAGATCTTATATACCGTAAACCTGGCTATTTTTGCTGTCGATTAATTTTTAGCGTTTTTGTGAGTCAGTTGGATTCACAAAAATATTTTTCTCAAAAATAGTTTCACACATTTTTAAATATGTTTTTACATAAATTCGCAAAAATAAGAAACACAGAAATAAATATATAGGATTTTTACTCAAATTCGCAAAAATAAATTGACGCAAAAATATCCAGATTTACGGTATTTTATAAAACCACTGTCAAAACAAGATCTTATATATTTTATAAAACCACAGTCAAAAAGACCTTATTTAAGATGAAAGAAACGACAAAGAAGGATGCAGTGATCCTGAATAACTTCACATTTTTTATTTGTGAACTTTAAACTAATATTCATCTTGTGCACATGACATTGGGTTAGGTTACTGATGCAATATTAAGAATTTTGAAATTAAAAAAGGATATCTAGCACATATATACACGAAGGTAAGCACATATGTGTAAAACTGAAAATGTAATTATAGCACTTATATTAAAAAAAATAGGAAAACTAAGTTTTCTACAATGAAGATGCATTGGCTTTTCATTTAGAATCCAGTTTTCACAAAACTATTCTAATGTTTAACAAGCACAGTTTTACTGCTACTATACATGTACATTCACCAAGTGAGAATGGCCAGGTAAGAGCTGAGAGAGTGTGTTATCTCACTGTAACAACAGCTACATTCCCAGAATTTCAACAAATATAATGTGGCACATATCCCAAGAAGAGTATTTCTCAAGTTTGTATTAAAATTTTCATTGGTACGCAATTTCTTCCTCCTCCTCCTCCGTGAAACACAGAGGTTACCATACATCTGTCTGTACTTCCTTCTTTCTATCACTATTCCTTCCCCATCTCTCTCTCTACATTCATTATCATGCAAACTACTTAAAGCAAACATTTCCCTGTTGGAGAGATACAGTTGTCATAAGTAATGACATTTGCATAATGAATGACTTCAAGTCCTCCCCGATATACAAACAGCTCTCTTCTCAGTGTCCTCAAGTGTTTCCTTGCCTTTCACAAAGAACCTCTCAAAATTATCTTAGATTCTAAAGGGTACGTGCTCTCTGCTGCATTGCGAAAGAATTTTTAAAAGCTACCGATAGTTTTTAAAAATCATGCCATATCTATGTTGCAAAAAATATTCTAAAATCAAAATATTGATTGATATCAATTAAATATCATATCACAAATTTTGAAATGTCACAGTTATGTTGCAAAAGATATTCTAAAATCAAAATATGATTGATGTCAATTGAAACATTATATGAATATAAATTTTACAAATTATGAAGAAGAAAAAAGTACCGGGGCATATTGCACTATATCAGCAAGTGACAATACCCTTTTACAATCCACATTTTGTAATTCAGTTACAGAATTGATAGAATTTGTACTATGACATCAGCAAGCTAAATTGCTGGATTCAGGATACAGTTTTAATTTATTACATTACTAGAGGTTGTTCTATTAGATTAAGCCAGTTAACCAAGAAAATAACACACTTTAAATATGAGATAATGACATTGTGCATACTCAATGGGTATTGAAGGAAATGACTCACACATGGCCACATTGTCACATTCCTTTGAACTTAGGTATTGGCAGTGAAGGCTCATTCTTATCTCTTGTGTACATATTTTTTGTGTTCTTCACCTTCAGATTATGATTTATCAGAGAGCAGCATTTGTTGTGAAGGGAGTGAACATGTTTGTGTAATGAAGCACCTGTTGGTGTAACAGTGTGGTGCAGCCATTCTGTCAGGCAGCCTCACACTCCGAAGTTGACGCTGTTCTTGCCCTGTGCAATGATGGTTGCAGATTTATTGATTTTGAAAATCAGTGTGGGCTTTTCCCAGGTCATGAGATGAACCAAGAGATTTCACTGTATTGACAAACAAAAAACAAGGATTTAAATGGCAGCCTGAATGGTGAGTCTGTACAATTAACCTGTGTTGTGTTGATTATGAAGAGAATTTTTGCAGACGGTGCAGGATTAGACGGGAGTCTATATACACACTTGAATGACCTTTTTGCCTGAGGAAATGTTTATGTCACTGCATACTATTCCATGAGGAGTAATCTGTAGTGTATATCTCCTCTTGGGAAAATCCTGTAGGTATATTGTGATCTGCAGTTAGGCTAGATGTTGTGTGTGAAGTGTTCTAACATGGAGGTGTGGATATTTTGTGTGTTGTTAGTGTGCTGTGATATGACATGGAGCTTTCCTACTGCCTCCACAAGGTCTGATTCACAACCCAGTCAAATCATAGAAACCATCGAGGCTGGTGAAAATAATACTCTCAATCTTATTCAGGAAGTAACCCATTCAGATCTGCACACAAACCCTCACTCTTCTAGTGATTTACTTAAAAATGTAATTAGATATGCGAATGATTTAAAAAATAGTAATGAAAAATTTCAGCATAACTATGAAGGAGAAAGTGAAAGTATAGACACTAAGGTGATTTCTGAATATAGTGAAGTGAAATCATCGAAACCTGAGTCCCTTTCTTTATCCCGGAGAGAAGCACTTCAACAAACGGATGTTGATCTCAGCGGAGCTTCGTGGTCGACAATGGTGTTGACTATTGCCAGCACCCTTGTGGCGCTGTTCAGCATGTCTGTCCTTGTAGCTGTCTTCCAATGTTGTTGTCGCCGCCGCAAGCGCAGCTCCTCCCCAGCCGTCAACGACAAAGGGGAGAAGGAAACGACCGACGACAAAAACAAAAACAACGAAAAAGTCAGAAAGGAGGAAGAAGTGAAACCCGCCACGAAAGAACAAAACAGCGAAGAGAGAAAACAGCGGTGAGTTTAGATGATATTAGTATTAAACAAGGATATACAATAATGTCGGTTAAGTCTGAAGTCCTTGTGCTCATCATCAAGGACCATTGTCTAGTGTTAAATGCAGCAGCTAAAGCTTTTTAATTTGTAAGTCTGTGGTGTATGTAAACAATAACAAACCCACCACAAGAGATCAGTTTAGTGTTGTTTTACTGCCCTTCAGTAAGAACATGTACTGATTTAGTAGGTACTAGTGACTGTGTACTAAGTCTATGGCCCTGGGGGGTGTCAGAACAATACAGCTTGTCACAGTACAGGCTACAAATTGATTTTCCACCTGTCATGTAATGATGAATGGCTAGGTATCATAGCTTCCTATTAACCCCTCTCCTGCTATTGATCTCAGCTGGGGAACCATTCCTGGTCCCATCAAAATGCTCCTGTACTTCACATTACAGAAATCCAATACGACTATAACTTATGCTTACTCAGCTATCAAATCTTCACCTATAGCCCACTGACGGAAGAATCCCTCGGGAATTTAATTTGTATCCCTAACAGTTTGTATTTTATTTCATTCTACTGTTAGTGAACACATTGCAACGTTTTGTTAATGTGGCTAATAGCAAACACATCTGATTTTCATTAACAAGTTCATAGTTTTGCGGAAGAAAAGGTAAAAAATCTTACAATCATAGTGTTATGCTGGAAGACATCCAGATAAACTTTAACACTTCTCATAAACAAGAGAATGTCTCAGCCTATATAAACAGTCTTATGTAATATCATAACTACCTATGTGAAATTTGAACTCTGTTTTTTTACAAAGTTTAACAATCCTGAATTAGTTAACTACAATGTAGTGGGGGTCGTGTTACTTATCAGAAATTGGATTACAGCTCAAAATCTAATATATGAAGATGTCAATCTTTTTAGCCTCTACACATTCTGTCAATCATGTAACATCCACACATACTCTTAATCATATACCTACACATACTCTTAATCATGTAATTTACCTACACATACTTCAATAACTTTTTATTCACAAGAAACTTTAAATCTGTAGAAGTGTTTCAAATACACTAAACCGAAAACACAACTTTCTATAGTGTGCTATGAAATTAATTTCAGCTTTTTAAAAAAAATAAATATATCTACATCATATTTATGCTTTGCACACTTAAAAAGGTTAAAAAAGCTGCCTCCAAGCAAAATATGGTACTCCTGAATAATTTTGCATATATACATAGTATAAATGGAACAAATTAAAAGTTCACAATTTTCAAAATTACATATCTCCACAATAAATCTGAAGAGGTGGGACTTTCGATATTATACTAGTCTATAGATGATATATGGTCCATGAGTGGCTGATAAGACAGGAATAACTCGGTGTCTGTTTTCTGTGGTGTAGCAATTGGTTTGGGGGGGGGGGGGGGGGGGGGGGTTATCTTGACCATCTTGGCCTGTGGTCTCTCCCCAGATGCCCCCTGATATATCTGACTTCCTCAATCTCTCCAACCTGCTTTAATTTGTTTACAAGTGGTTCATTAGCTCTATCCCATTATTGCACTATCTGTGTCTGTAGTTAATGAACTCCTTATGACCATCACACCAAGTGTTTCTTCAGCCAATGCTAATCACTGGTAACACTTCTGTCTGTGATAAACATTTTCACACAAAATGGAGATTTCTTCTACGGAAAACGATTGTTTCCTTGGTTATGCTGACATTGCAGAAATCAGTAGTTCAAAGTAAGTTGAATGGTATATTATCCCCCCCCCCCCCCCTCCTAAACTTTTAGTTCCTTCTCTTATGTCCTAGTTCAATTCGCTCAAGTCTTGCATGGTCATCGAATATATACCAGCATTGCATATTGTTTTATACTTAATTACAGTATTCATCAAAGTTGATTGATTTAACCTCTGCTAGCACGTTAGCTATCCATAATTAATCATGCTTATTTCTCGGAATTAATTGCTTTTTTTGGAATAAGTTGATCCAAGGTTCATTACAAAGGGATTGTTTGTTGCCAAAACTGCTATCTTGGGTCATAGCCACTGTACAAAACTATATTTACCCTTTTAAAACATGATGAAGCTTTCACTAAGTCTGCCATGACTCATGATTACCAATGTTTCCAACACCCAATTTACATGCAATGAAGTCACAACATGAATCCCAATTCCCCATAAAACTCTTGGTTATGCCAAATATTGCTGTGAAATTCTTATGTTGTTGTTTTTGCAGGGAGGATTCCCAAGAGAAAACAGAAGAGAAATTGTCTTTCAAGGACAAGTTAAAAGCCTTTGAGAAGAAAGATGGCACTAAGGAATCATCCCTTAAGCCAGGCCCCACCCCCAAGAAGAGGCCTCAGAGTGAGGCCTTCAAGGCATTTGAGGCCAAAGGGCTTCCCATCATGGGCATGCCAATGGTAAATCTGTGGACATCATTCTGACCAGCTTCTTCTCTGAGCTGGCCAGTCTGATGGCTTACTCGCTATACGAACCATCATCTCCTGTAATATCTCAGGAGATTGTCATCAGATATTAATAGTTCTTATACTTCCTTATCAATATAACAGATATGAGACATCATCATCATTTCAGGCATATTCATTTTACAAAAATTTCCTTTCCTGGAGCATGTACACAAAAATATCTATCAATCATACAAAAAGCTCAAGGGAAGTGAGAAAAGTGGATTAGAATAATTAATTTATCCAATGAATGATAATGAAATAGAAACTCCATCACAATGTTTTCATGTGAAGTGCTGAACAGTTGTATGTTGGTCTTTGATAGGGCCAAGGACCTCGATTTTCGAAACCCAAAGAACCTCAAAATGATGAGAAAGAAGAGGCAGACGTTACGATGCGCCCCAAAATAACCATCACCCCTTCTCCGGACGCCATTTCTGATTCTGGGTAAAGGAACTCTGTTTCTTCGATATGCGTTTTTTTTGGTTTGAAAGTGAAATTAATTCTAGCAGCAACAATATTTCATTACACAACCTACATGTGATAAACAAAATATTCAACAAGATTGAGGGTTAATAACCATTACAGTATTCTTTCTGGTTTCTTAAAACTTTATTATTTTCTTTTTTGTATTATAACAAGATGGCCTTTTCCCTCTGATTTACATATTAACCCTTTCTATGTGGTATATACAAAATATTTTTTATAAGCTCCAACAAGTATTTTGCATTGACGGTAACCTACTGCACAGTTTTCGCATAGTACATAGACAGTGGTTTATAACAGTACTAGTGACTTTACAGAAGTTACAAACAGCCAGACAACCCAGATGTTGTGATTGCTGATGATGATGAAGGTGACTCGGAATTTGGGGCCATCAAAAGGGAAACCGCAGTGCTTAGATCAGTGCGTAGATAGTCAGTTTTGTGTAGGATTATTTTCTCATCAAGTTGTCTTTTTATGAGTAAAGTTTTCTTGAATTCACTTTTGACGGTAAAATCCTCATCAATTTTGATCTCTATGAAATTCTAGTTTTTTAAAAGTCAAAATTGGTAAAATATTTATGTGTTTCATTCTCTGAGTTGGTCCTCAGTTACAATTTGAAAGAGGTGAAAAATTTGATATGATGTGGCAATAAAATGAGAAGTTTCACTTTTATTTTCAGTATCGGAAAGCCCCTCCACCTAAAAACAGAAACCGCTCCTCTGCAGCATTCAGGCGGAAAAATGCTCAACAGTCTGTGGCGAATTTAGTAAGTTGACAAAGTGCTGTTTCATAGATTAACGAGACAGTTTGTCATCACTTAAAAATAGAAGACTCTACATTTGACACACAACAATGTTAAAAAGATATAGTCAAATAAAAGGTCAAAGTCAAATGCATGCAGGAAATATTTTGTCACGCCACTTTAAGGCAATGGGATTAATTTCATATGAACTGTAGCAGACGTGATTCTTTTTTGTCAGTTTGACGATTTGGACATAGTAAGTGTGAAGCAAGTAATCATGCTGGCATGCATGACCATGTCATACATAGCATGACTATTTACCATGTGGATCTGTGAAAATAAATTCTTCTATAGAATATGTTTGAATAAAAATCTGATGTATAAGCTATATATATGGCTTCCATGTACCATTTTTAATAATATTTCCAGTGATTCAACTTTCCACTTTCCATTTGCTTATATCCCCTATTCCCAAGCATGTATTTTGTTTTTTCATCCAGGTTCCAAATAAATCCCCCCTCTCTCTCTTTCCGCAAACAGTTATTCAATTCCTTTTCCTTCTGCTTTTAAAATATCCAAGTGTTAAAGCTTCATATTGTCTTCAAGACGAAGTACGATACAACTCCCTGTACATACAGAGAGAAATGAAGCACAGGTGTATTTATATTTGTACAGTACATAGCTTCATATTTACCCAGTATGACATAATTATTTAAAATAGCATAGTCTTACTTCATTACTCCTCTGAAAGAACAAAAAAGCCACAAATACCCAAATATGGCCCTGTAATTTAGAGGAAAGTAAAGTGTGTTCATTCCAAAATCTGTACCATATTATACAGTGCTCCCTCGATATATTGCCAACTTTTCTTTAAGATGAATTTGGCCAATAAAGCGGGGGTGGCATTATAACGAATTCACCATTACCGACAATTTACTGAGCAATCAACAGAAATTCAATACCATAAAGTTATCTGGACTCCATTCTGTATAAATGTTTAAATTTTTTTTTTTTTTTTATAATTTATTTATTTTTTTGGTTTCATACAATACATCAAACACTTACACAAACATACCTTTCATACATGCATACATCTCCCTGTGGTTTATAAATGTTTAAATTATCTTGAGTTTAATTTTGCAATTATTAGTAATTAACATTGCCATCTGAATACCTTGTCCAAACTGTCACACTTCACCGCACCACTATCAAAGTGATTACCAATGTGTGTTAGGTAATTGGCATTGCTATGGAGGGTAAACCCTATAAAATTTGACCATTTGTTTGTGAAAATCAGTGGCATATGGCATTATACAGGGTTGGCAATATAACGGGGGTGCTAACATGGGAGGAAATGTGTTCTTTAGGATTTTCAGGTAATAAGCGGGTGTGGCATTAAAACGGGGGGAGGGGGGGGGGGGGAGGCAATATATCAAGGGAGCACTGTTGTTAATTTGCACTGAATAGCGTTTTTGTTTAGCAAACCTAGAGACTTTAACTTAAAAGTACATATTACGTTGCAAAATTGTGACGTCAATGGCCAAAAACAATGGGTGCTTTGAACATGAATAACTAAAATAATTTTAAAAGATATCGAAAAAAGGATGGCGTATTTGAAAAATAGATATTTTTGGTTTCTGTCCCTGACCAAGGGCCATTTTTGGCATTCGCTGCTCTAGTTCTTTAGAATGAGAATTCGATTCTTCAAACATTTCCTCTTATATCTTTCCTGATTGCAGTCTGTCCCAATGTCAGTGTTCTGTTATCTATTTAATTATCCCTAATTAATTTTAATTTGAGAAAACAAAATGAACTATTCTGCTTATTAGTCGATATCTGTTCACAGATCAACGAGGACAAAGAAGCAGAGCCATTGCTGTCTGCAGAAGACAACAGTCACGTACAAAATGTAGAAAAGAATCAAGACAGGTCCAAGCTGTCTCCAGAGCCTAGTACATCCAAAACAATCAGTCCAGTGGCCAATGACCGGTCACGATCAAAGACACCAGAAAAAACGGACTCCAAAACTTCCTCAGAAAAAAGTGCTTCAAAAACTGTTTCTGAAAAATCAGATTTAAAAACTCTCGATCCATCAGATTCAAAACCTTATAAAACTGGTTTAAAAACTCCAGATAAAAGTGGTTCAAAGACTCCGGACAAAACAGGATCAAAGACTCCAGATAAAGCAGGCTCAAAAACTCCAGACAAAACAGGCTCAAAGACTCCTGATAAGGCTGGTTCAAAAACACCTAACAAAGAACGTTCAAAGACTCCGGACAGATCTGGCTCAAGAACCCCTGAAGAAAAGAACAGTGAAAAAAAGACAGTAGACAAATCTGGGAATCTTTCTTCACAACCCAGAGCTGCCATTCCGACGGGAGGCAACATATTCGCACAAATTGATCCCACTGTGAAAAAGACGTCTCCTTCAACCACTACACCAACAAGTCTAGGTAAATGTAACTCTGCACTTCAAAGTCATAAAACAATACACACTTTTAGAAGAAAATAATCATTAAATTAAGAAACAAATTTCAGTTCTGAAAATACATGAGGAACTGGACTGCAACCCTTTATATCTTTATGTCAGCGTACTTCAGGAAGGGTTAAACTGCTTCATGTAGTATGCTGGTGTGAAGCTTTGCTGTTCATACCTCATGTATTTTCAAAAATGAAACTTATATTAAAATATATTTACATTTTACTTTTATTTCTGTCGAAAGTCCCAGCTTTAGTCCTACTATATTTATCAAGATTCATGCACACACCGCTCACATTCATTAATTTCAATTGGTAGAGATGTCAAAGGCAAAAACATATAGTACTACTAATTACAGTAGTTATTTGTGCTCTGGGATATTTTTTCCTACTGCTACTTAACAGAAGAAAAAAACATCTGAATTGCAAACGTTTACATTTCATATGAAATTGATTCAGAGTCCAAAGCATAAAAGATCACACCTACAAAAATGCTCTGAAATTCACCTCATGTCAATTTGTGAAATAGTAAATTCTTTTATCACACAGAAACGAGGAGTCGTGCTGATAAAGTGAAGTCCTCGCCATTGTTTCTTGAAGATGACAAACTTATGAAAGGTTTGTGATTCGATGAAATTTTCCTCTCATTTTCTCAAACTATTAATGAAGGATTCTATGTCACAATCTTACTATAAATATCACTGATAATCTGTCATCAATTTCAGCTTTGAGTGAAAGATTAAAGGCACAACAAGAGGTATGTATAGTGACACCCAATTTGTAAAATTTAATGAATTTCTGATGTTGGGTGAAATATCTAGTAATTAATAACTTTTCTTGTGTTTTTCCAGGGAGAAGATGAAAAGGACAAGCACCAGAAACGCCGGTCACTGAACACAGATCTGTGATACACCTCAGTTGTCTGCCCTTGGAATGTATTTAAACATCATATCAAAATCATGTTTAACTCGTTTTGAACTAATCCAAATATCAAACATTCTACACATTAATCTCTCAGTGTTTTCAAGGTCTAGACAACAATCTTCAGTTTTCTTGCACAAAGGAGTCTTCCACTTCTCACCGATGGACAAAAACATTTTTTAAATTTGATTCATGACACTGTGTTGTAGTTCCACAATGTGTAAAGCTTCCTAAACCAAGAAATTGTGATTGAATGTGTCGGGGGAAAGGAAAAGCACAGCCTTAATCTCACCGTGAATCATTGTGGGAGGATGTAATGAATGCTTATATACATGTTGATTTGACCGTAGTGTTTTGTTTTGAATGTTGAATGTGAGTATTAAACACTGCTGACATTAGTTGCCAAACTTTGCTTTTTTCATGTAACAGGATTAAATTACAAGGAATATATGACTAATACTTGTTTATGCATTTGTTTCAAATGGAAGTCAGCCATTATGACAAAGTGTTATGCCTCCTTAAATGCTAGTGTAGACTGATGTTAATGTTTTATCGCTCAAACAAATGTGCAATAACTCGATAATTTTCACAGATTATGCAATTACCACAATTTAATCTATTTATCACTGCTTAGCTTGTATTTACAGAACAAGCCATCTGCATACAACTCCTGATCAATAGATGTTACTAATATTTTAATACAATAAATTGTGTTGGAACAAATAGTGTTTTATATTTCACTCCATAGAAAATGATTCCATTACTTGTACACACATATGTTAAGATTTTCTTAAATGTTAAGACTAATGGAAATACATTGTATGCCCATGGTTATTGCTAGTGAAGATAAATGAAAGGCGTGGTCATGAGGAATCCATTTTGAAATAGCAAAGCCCTATTCCCCTTGGTTCAAAAGATATAGCCAAAGTTAAATATTGTCCCCCTTAAAGTGGGACGCCTACTGTCACAGTGACACCAGGGTCGTGGCATTAGCTCTGCAGACATTCGTCCCAGTGAGGTAATAAATGTATAGACTAAGTATTCACCAATAGTGAAAATAACTACCGTGTCTCCACAGTACTACAGACAGAAATCACACGACGGAGATATCCTTCATTATAAAACAACTACAAAGCGTAGCTGATAACGTCTGTGAATACACACCGATAACTTCTGTGAATACACACCAATAACTTCTGTGAACACACACCGATAACGTCTGTGAATACACACTGATAACTTCTGTGAATACACACCGATAACGTCTGTGAATACACACTGATAACTTCTGTGAATACACACCGATAACGTCTGTGAACACACACCGATAACGTCTGTGAATAGTGAATACACATTCCTGACAATCTGCAGCAGAGTGTGAAGGTTTGTCTTGATTCTCCTCAGATCAGAATAATTAGTGAAGTATCAAATCAGAACATGGAGGCAATTCAGGTTACGTGGTCAGGGATAAGAGGAAAACTCGAGAGATTTTGATATACAGTTGAACATCTGTATCTCAAACATCAATATCTCGAACACCATGGATATGTCAAAGCGAGTTGAGAGTCCCAACTATATTTTCTTTACCGGTATGTATTTTAACTTTAATGATTTGAACTGTTGGAAATTTCGAAGCTTTTTCTCGGCTTCATCAAGTTCGAGATAATGAGGTTTGACTGTACATGTAATTCCATAAAGCTGGCATTTATGTCAGAAGATGAAAATCTCACACAATTACAAGGTGCCTTATATATACCGTATAAACTCACCTATAAGTCGGTTGTATTTTTTGAGGTTATTTTGTAGGAATTTGCCATTGACCCGCTTATAAGTCGGTACAAATTTCTGTCAGAATCGGTTGACAATTTCAAGTCAATGCTCTAGTGTTTTTACCTATGTTTCAAAAAATATTTTGAGAAAATAATAATTATGAGGTGCTCAATATCCAAGCCATATCTGTTTGGGGTTTAAACGCAACCCTTGATTTATTATGGACAATGATCCCTTATTTACCTAAGCAATTATGGTCTCCTAATTACCAGTACCTGACACCGTGTTTACTTAGTGGCAATCGCCTCATGGTTATAGTGGGGTTCCGGTATAATTCAATGTATCAACAATAGAGTTTTTAAGAGTCAAGAATGATGATCTAATTTATCTGTTAACAATATTCAATCTTTTATGAAATATATTTCAGACGGTATACATATGAATATTTCAATATTAATTCGGGTTCGTAATTCAATTTTACCGATAAACGATAGATTAGTTGAATTGAAAGTACTAGTTACCGGTATGTAAATAATTTTTAACAAAATAAAAATATGTAAATACTTGTACTTTATACATCATTTTAAAATACATAAACAATACAATATGTCTAGATATTTGTGAACAATAATCATTTGTGTGGTAGTCCATGATAATCGTCGGAGTTGTTTAAAAAACACTACATTACGCCGCCCAGAAAAATACCAATCTTCTTAGGACGCACCTAGAAGTCGGACATAGAGTTTTGGACCAAAAATTGACTCCCAAAAATCCGACTTATAGGCAAGTATATACGGTACCCGAAACCTAGCAAGAATCCACCTTCCAAGAGATGTGTGACACCATGTCAATCAATTTTTACTGTTTACACAAAATTCTCCGCCTATTTTGTGGAATGAGTTCTGTGGGTCGTCATCACTGGACATCCTATAATGAGGATTAATTGATTCCTACATCTAAATAATCTGTTGTTGTTTTAACCATGTGATAAAATTCTACCCTAAAGCACACTGACTAAGCCACTATACAACAATGTGATTTCACAATCACAGAGACAGAATTACATGGGAAGAGATCAGTACAACTTACCCTGTCTTTAAATGTGTTGGGCAGGAGTTTGCAGGGGTTGTCTGGCTCCGGTAGATGGATGAAGAACCCGATGACGTCCCCCTCAGTGTATCCCCCATCACAGTAATGCTTCCCTCGACTTTGATGGAACCTAGTTCCTCGCCGTGAACGAAAGGAGTAGCTGAACTTATCGTACCCACAGGGGGCCTGTAAGTTACCTGCAATTCAAAGCCCTTAGATATGTTATATACATTTTTAAGTAATTCAATACTTTCCAAATACTATGATTATTTTACCCCAGGTCAGACTGCAATGAGGAATGATTGATCCTGGCTTGATATCAGACTTTAACATCTACAGATGTCAGACTTTAACATCTACAGATATCAGACTTTAACATCTCTTACAGATATTAGATGTTAACATTTCCTACAAATATCAGACTTCAATATCTCCTACATACATCAAACTATCAAAACATCTCTTGCAAATATCATATTTTCATATCTCTTACAGATATCAGACTTTAATATATCTGATAGATATCAGACTTTTTAAAACATCTCTGACAGAAATCAGACTTTAACATCTCTTACAGATATCAGACTTTAACATCTACAGATATAAGATTTTAACATCCACAGATAAAAAACTTTTAACATCTCTAACAGATATCAGACTTTAACATCTCTAATAGATATCAGACTTTAACATCTACAGATATCAGACTTTAATATTTCTGACAGATATTAGACTTTAACATCTCTTACAGATTTCAGACTTTAACATCTCTGACAGACTTTAACATCTACAGATATCAGACTTTAATATCTCTTACAGATATCAGATTTCAACATATACAGATATCAGACTTTAACATTTCTTACAGATATCAGACTTTAACATATACAGATATCAGACTTTAACATCTCTTACAGATATCAGACTTTAATATCTCCTACAGAGGCTTATGTGTGATTGTGGAGATAAGAGTTTTGAAAATTGATCAATGTT
>NC_079167.1:33001470-33068970 GCF_947568905.1 Ostrea edulis | reverse complement strand
AATCAAACGGAGGCATTACGGAACCCAATACACCACCACAGATCAAATTCTCAGTGAATAATACACTTAACATCATTCTGTTGGAAGTAAATGAAATCCTGAAGATAAATAGGACATTTCCAATTTTCCCTTGAAAATCAGATTTGAATTAATGTTTTTTAAGGACAAACATACTGAATTCATGCATAAACTGGTTTCAGACCCATCCTACCTCTGTCATTCAATGCAAAGAGCACGTCTGTCCCCAGAAAGGTCCTGTAGAGGTAACCCGGGATAGGCTTCCCTGCCCAGTCCAAACTCTCGTCAAACGCCTGTCTGTTTGGAGCGTGGGGGTCGGATTCTGCCAATATGTAACGGTATCCGTCCTTGTTGAATGGGTGTTCTAGTGGGTAACCATGAGGCGCTAACTTCGTAGTAGGCCCTAGGTCACTGTAATGAATGTAATTTTGATGAGCTTTATAACTTCATTCCAGAATTTGTGATAGAATTCCACTAATTTATCATCACTCGGCAATCTCTTTCATTATTTTGGGACTGGGGCCAGGAACCCCTGGGATTTGTAAAGTGTGTGAGTGTTGACCTCCGGGATCTGTACTGTGTGTGAAGGTTGACCCCCGGGATCTGTACTGTGTGTGAAGGTTGACCTCTGGGATCTGTACTGTGTGTGAAGGTTGATCCCTGGGATCTGTACTGTGTGTGAAGGTTAACCCCCGGGATCTGTACTGTGTGTGAGTGTGTTGACCCCTGGGATCTGTACTGTGTGTGAGTGTGTTGACCCCTGGAATCTGTACTGTCTGTGAATGTTGACCCTTGGGATCTGTACTGTGTGTGAAGGTTAACCCCCGGGATCTGTACTGTGTGTGAGTGTGTTGACCCCTGGGATCTGTACTGTGTGCGAGTGTTGACCTCTGGGATTTGTACTGTGTGTGAAGGTTAACCCCCGGGATCTGTACTGTGTGTGAAGGTTGACGCCTGGGATCTGTACTGTGTGTGAAGGTTGATCCCTGGGATCTGTACTGTGTGTGAAGGTTGATCCCTGGGATCTGTACTGTGTGTGAAGGTTGACGCCTGGGATCTGTACTGTGTGAAGGTTGACCCCCGGGATCTGTACTGTGTGTGAGTGTTGACCCCTGGGATCTGTACTGTGTGTAAAGGTTGACTCCCGGGATCTGTTCTGTGTGAGTGTTTGTACATACCCTCTCTTTTGTTTGACCCCAGGAATCTGTACTGTGTCTGGTGCCTTTCTTTTGTATCCTCTGCCTTTTCCTGCAAATCAGATTTACGTTTTGTAAAGTGAAATTGCATAGCATACAAAATTAAAAGTATTCTAACAAATATAAATGGACAAGACATAAATCATATCTAACTACTGATGTCATAAACAGTTTCCGTCTTAACTTCTCAAATCCACATCTTTGACTCCAGGTCTCTTTCATATAAATATTACATGTCTCCAATACTTGTTAGTCTTTACTGACATAAACTTGCTGTGCTCCTCTGCTGTACAAACACATTAACCTTCTGTCCGGTGCAGTCCTGATAATCCAATAGCTAACACAATTCTCGCATCTTAGGATGCACTTGATTTGCTTACATCACTGAATACTTAATGTTCAAAAGTTACACCATACATCAAGTGTATTTTGGTGTATTGGGAAAGGCGTATTTTCAATATGACTTGTAAAATGACATTTGGACAAATGACATTCTGATTTTCTCTTCCTATATTTTTCTGTCATTGATCTACAACTCTGGATCAGGATTCTTAGTGAGTATTTTTGTTATTCTTCTTAGAAGTATTAGATAAAAACCAACAAACAATAATTTCCTAATGAAACTGGAATTAGATTTCTATTAAATGTTCATGTTTTCTATATTTCTGTCATGTTGAAATACACCCATCAACACATGACTCCAAATACACCCATCAACACATGACTCCAAATACACCCATCAACACATGACTCCAAATACACCCATCAACACATGACTACAGCTGGGTGTATAAAAGTGTACTTCAGAAGAGTACATCATTACACTTGATTTCAGAAAAGTATACACTGTGTAGATGGTATGAGTATATCAAGTGCACCTGCTCTTCAGTCCTCCACTTACCACAATCTCACAGTCCTCCACTTACTACAATCTCACAGTCCTCCACTTACTACAATCTCACAGTCCTCCACTTACTACAATATCACAGTCTTCCACTTATCACAATCTCACAGTCCTCCACTTACCACAATCTCACAGTCCTCCACTTACCACAATCTCACAGTCCTCCACTTACTACAATATCACAGTCCTCCACTTATCACAATCTCACAGTCCTCCACTTATCACAATCTCACAGTCCTCCACTTACTACAATCTCACAGTCCTCCACTTACTACAATATCACAGTCCTCCACTTAATTCAATATCACAGTCCTCCACTTATCACAATCTCACAGTCTTCCACTTATCACAATCTCACAGTCCTCCACTTACTACAATCTCACAGTCCTCCACTTATCACAATCTCACAGTCCTCCACTTACCACAATCTCACAGTCCTCCACTTACTACAATCTCACAGTCTTCCACTTATCACAATCTCACAGTCCTCCACTTACCACAATCTCACAGTCCTCCACTTACCACAATCTCACAGTCCTCCACTTACTACAATATCACAGTCCTCCACTTATCACAATCTCACAGTTCTCCACTTACCACAATCTCACAGTCCTCCACTTATCACAATCTCACAGTCCTCCACTTACTACAATCTCACAGTCCTCCACTTACTACAATATCACAGTCCTCCACTTAATTCAATATCACAGTCCTCCACTTATCACAATCTCACAGTCTTCCACTTATCACAATCTCACAGTCCTCCACTTATCACAATCTCACAGTCCTCCACTTATCACAATCTCACAGTCCTCCACTTATCACAATCTCACAGTCCTCCACTTACCACAATCTCACAGTCCTCCACTTACTACAATCTCACAGTCCTCCACTTACTACAATATCACAGTCCTCCACTTACTACAACATCACAGTCCTCCACTTATCACAATCTCAGTCTTCCACTTATCACAATCTCACAGTCCTCCACTTATCACAATCTCACAGTCCTCCACTTATCACAATCTCACAGTCCTCCACTTACCACAATCTCACAGTCCTCCACTTATCACAATCTCACAGTCCTCCACTTACCACAATCTCACAGTCCTCCACTTATCACAATCTCACAGTCCTCCACTTACTACAATATCACAGTCTTCCACTTATCACAATCTCACAGTCCTCCACTAACCATGATCTCACAGTCCTCCACTTACCACGATCTCACTGTCCTCCACTTATAACAATCTCACAGTCCCCCAACTTACTACAATCTCACAGTCCCCCACTTAACACAATCTCACAGCCTTAAACTTCACACAATCTCACAGCCTTCCACTTACCACAATCTTACAGCTTTCCACTTACCACAATCTTACAGCCTTCCACTTACCACAATCTTACAGCCTTCCACTTACCACAATTTCACATTCCCTCATTTACCACAATCTCGCATTCCCCCACTTACCACAATCTCGCAGTCCCCCACTTACCACAATCTCATAGTCCCCCACTTCACACGATATCGCAGTCCCCCACTTACCACAATCTCACATTTCCCCCACTTACCTCAATCTCACAACCTTCCACAATTTTACAGTGCCCAGCATACCACACAGTCCTCCACTTACTACAATCCTTAAATTTTACATTACCACAATCCCGGTCCTCAATCTGTCTTACCAGTTACAATCATCCTTTACTTACCACTATTACCATCACCATGTCCTCCAGTTACCACTTTCCCTAATTTACCAATAAGTCTTAAACTTACCACTATCTCCGAGTCCCCCACTTTTCCCAATGGATGGTACACTACCACTCTGTTTTAAAACTTCACAAAATGGACCAACTTTGTAGAGATCCTAGTTTTAAGAAGACAATTAGTATTATAATCATGCAGATCTCAGAAATGAAACATAGACAAATACACTGAAACTAATGGCTAGAATGACCAAAGCTAATTCAAAGCTGCAAAATACCAGCAGACAGTAAGAAAGCTCTTACAGGTATGGAGAGTCCAAAATGGGGGTCTCCCAAAACTTCTTCTTTGTAAGTAAACAGCTCTGTCTCTTTGGACTGAAAAAGGAAGCTGGAAATGCAGAGTCTCAGCAACTTGGCTCTACCAATACAACTACAGTCAAACCAGTCAATATCACAGTGCTACAAAACTTAAATGATAATACATTTGTACTACTAACAATAGTTATGTACTACAACAATAGTACTTATGTTCTTTTATATACACATGGGAGGATATTTACGTGTTTAATATTAGTGTGTATCTCCCTCAGATGTAAATAAACATTTCTACAATGACATGTACAAATTCAGCAAAGTGTGCCCGATGTTGTCATGGTTTCATGGAACTGAACAACCTATAGAGCTATCTAGAAAACTTAAAAAACTAAGAATTACACTAGTCACAACAAGTCGACGTCTTCTTACCAGAGTTTTGGCAACTGTGGCATGCCATGTCTGTTTAGTACGTCTGCTCTGAGTGGTCAGATTTTCCCATTGTTTGTCGATGAATGGAATTATCTCCTGAAATCATCAATACATATCAAAATCAAAAAGTTTTTTCTACAGTGATTACAAACTGCTTTAAAATATTCTGCTATCAGGTTCAGCCAATATCAGTGAATAGTACGGCATGGAATCAGCATCTTGGTGTCTTTGGTACAGTGACAAGTAATGACCACCACCAAAATATATTACAAAATTAATATCATACAAATACTGACATTTCCTTAGTTAAATACAATATTTCCTAGGTCAATACAATGGCATTTCCTAGGTCAGTACAATGACATTTCCTAGATCAGTACAATGACATTTCCTAGGTCAATACAATGACATTTCCTAAGTCAATATGATGACATTTCCTTAGTTAAATACAATATTTCCTATGTCAATACTATAGCATTTTCAAGGTCAATACGATGACATATCCGAGGTCAATATGATGACATTTCCTAGGTCAATATGATGACATTTCCAAGGTCAGTACAATGACATTTCCTAGGTCAATACGATGACATTTCCTTAGTTAAGTACAATATTTCCTAAGTCAATAAAATGGCATTTTCAAGGTCAATACGATGAAATATCCGAGGTCAATATGATGACATTTCCTAGTTCAATACCATGACATTTCCAAGGTCAGTATAATGACATTTCCTAGGTCAATACGATGACATTTCCTAGGTCAATACGATGGCATTTCCTAGATCAGCACAATGACATTTCCTAGGTCAATACAATGACATTTCCTAGGTCAATACGATGACATTTCCTAGATCAGTACGATGACATTTCCTAGGTCAATACGATGACATTTCCTAGGTCAATACGATGACATTTCCTAGGTCAATACGATGACATTTCTTAGGTCAATACGATGACATTTCCTAGATCAGTACAATGACATTTCCTAGGTCAATAAGATGCTTTAGTTACCTGAGATGTACAATATTCCTTGAGCTGGAAGCTTTAACATTATCATTTTTGCACTATGCATTTATACCATGCATGAATTGTTTTATCAAATGATTGAATACTTTAAAACATCAAAATTGGCTACTGCAACTTAACAAACGATTGACCATCTTTAGATTGAGTTTGCTGTTACTATGAGTTATGGGCAATTGGAGAATAAATAATAATCAATAATCGGATTAATCAGATGCACCTTTCGATTGATTAATCGAAAAATAATCGAATTTCATTCATTTCAAATTCATGGCATAAATATATCAAATCTACTTTATTTTTACCCTAAATTATCTTAATTAAAATAAAATCAGTAAAAATTAGAACAGTTAATTATCTCATACTTTCGATTTTGTTTTCTCGGGATAGGGACAGATCTTTTTAAAAATACCAATGTCGTCGATTTTTTTTATTTCAAAATGACAATTGATTATTCACATTGTTTCAGTTATAGCGACCAACAATCGAAAGTTTGCGATAATCGGTGCATCACTAGTCACTATAATTCAAGAATTGTTAGTCCAGTTCATGATAGAAATCACCTTTTCTTTATAATAATAGTGTAAGGTCTAGTTGAAAGTGAATAGAGATGTAAGTTTTCATTGAATGCCCAAACAATACTAATACATATAGCATCAATTTGAAAATTCCCAAATGAATTTTGATCCGTTGTTGGAAAAATCAAATGTTATATTCACCTCCAAGGCATGTGAATATAACATCCAACCTTTTGTAGTTTGTTGAAACTCAGCCAATCAGAAAGCTTGGAATTTTTCTATCATATCACAAAGCACAATATTGATTGTGATGGTGCATTCATTGACTTGAGACATGCAGATATCTATTACTAAAGCCTACACAAAGTATTGAGCATACTAAAATAATCACATCCATATATTTTCCCCTGACAACTCTGATGAAAGGTGAAGATAACGAACAGTGCTCAATTTCGTAACTCCTATAAGGAATAAAAAATAGAGAGTTGGGCAAACAGACCCCTGGACATACCAGAGGTGGGATCAGGTGCCTAGGAGGAGTAAGCATCCCCTATCAAATTTAAACTCCAATTTTGATTGGTATGTTTTACTCCTTAATACAGGGATGTGACTGAATTCCCCAGAAATCAGAGGAAAACTGGTCAAAAAGGGAGGAAAACATCTCACCCTACCTGGAAAAATATCTTTTTCTGCCACTTTAGATCAAATCCAGAGTGTTTCATTTTTTGGAAAATTGAGCAAATCAGAGGATTTCCTCTGAAAAGAGGAAAAATCACCCCTATTAATAAGCCGAGTGAAGGAAAAATCACATCCCTGTTAATAAGCCGAGTGAAGGAAAAATCACACCCCTGTTAATAAGCCAAGTGAAGGAAAAATCACACCCCTATTAATAAGCCGAGTGAAGGAAAAATCACACCCCTGTTAATAAGCCGAGTGGAGGCGATCACTAGAGATGGTACTTACCCTGTCTCGGGAGAACATGGGTCTGCTTTCTCCACTGAGTTGCGTCTGGTGGTTGAGATTAGCTATGGCAGTATAACAGATCTGAGAAAAACCTGCAAATTATAATGCAGTAATGAAGGCGTTTTTTCCAAACAAATGTTGATCTCTAATAAACACTAATTAGATTTACGTCCTGTGATTCCGTCACTTGTTCCAGGACACAAAGATCTTGTAACATCCCATTCAGGGTAACTTTGTATGCCAATCATAGCAAGGTTATCTGAAAACTCACCAGGAGTTTTAAATTTTTGCACATTATAGCATTTTCCCCATTTGATTCAACACAAAACCATACATTTGATTTGTGATCGTACAAATGTTTGGAGTAATCAGTAGGATTTGTTATGACAATGACAAGTGTCATTCTAATCTCCTATCATGGCAAGTCTTCACTCAATAAAGCCCACAAAATAACTGCTGAATTACCTATCGTGTGACGAAAACATTTTTTCATGACAAGATACAGGCTACTCCGAATATATTGAAATTCAGGGGACCAACCTGAATTGTTTATTATATCCAAAGTTCAATACAACCCATGTTAAACTACATATGTAATGTTTAAAATTAGGGATTTATTTTAACTTCAATATAATAGTTGATTCAATAAAAGTGACTTCAACATAAGTGGAGTACACTGTATATATGGAAAAATTAGATATCTTACATCATTTCTTACCATTCTGATCCCCTCATCATTTGAATGTTTATTGGGAACAGTTTATATATTTGTTATACAGATAAAGACAACAAGAGTGAATAAAAAAGCAGAGAGTATCCAGAAACCAACTACCTACATCAAAGATGCTTTGGATTTTATACAAAATACTGAATTCTATCGAAAAATATTATCCTGTCAGTTACAATGTAAGAAGCGTGTGCCCTAACGTGGAGTATGTATAATTGATGAAATCCGTGGAAGAAGTTAATGCATCAGACAATCTTCTATTGGATTATTCTTTAATCCAGCAAATCTGATCTTATTGAAGACTTTTTCAGATATATCCTTGAGAAAAATTACTTCAGAAATGAAACTTATAATTCTTTGTTAGATGCATGCATCAAATGAATTTTTCGTTTGAAACATGCATTAAACAAAGAATTTTAAGTCTTATTTCTTATCATTTAATTACATTTTTAAAATAGAAAAACAAATACATATGTAGTTAAATTAATGTTTTTAAAAGGGCGCATAGGAATACATATATGTAACAATGAAAACAACAACAAAACTGGCTGTGCGTTCAGGTTAGGTAGAGTTACTGTGCAAAATTAAATGGATTATACACCAAATTAAAGGTGCAATGGTTAAAAGCTGAATTAGATATAAAGGAAGAGAACAAGTGGTGACTGGATGTATGCTACATTGTGTTGGAGGAGACGTTGAACACTGGTTGTGTCATAGGAATGGTGGAATGCAACTCGGCTCCATTTCAATATCAAGTAAAAAGCTCAACACTTCTCCATCTAAAACACACTAGTTGACAGAGCCCCATATAACGCAGTTCAATTCATAAATATCTCCCAGATCATAAGTCGCTGCTTGCTCCGTCATGTTATCGATCTCGTAAAGCAGACAATTCATATCGGAAACTCGTGTAATATGTCTACCTCTACCATGCCAGTCAGTGGTCTACGTCATCAAGTTGACTATTCTGCCACGTCATCACTACGCCTATGTATGTTGTTTCTTTAAATCAATTTGTATTTTATTCATATCTTTGGTTGTGTTTATTTTTGATAACAATGAAAAACAAAAATCAAATGAATGCATTTCGTTTATAATGCTCGTGTGGAAATTCCCATTCTATAAATAGCACTAAAATTAGAATGGGGAAGACACATTCCAGAGAAAAGTAGCCCCGCGTGCTTAGTGCAGATGAACTCCAAACGAAACTTTTTTTTTACTAAGAAATCAAATGAATTTTTCACCAAATCAGCATCATTGTTAAGTCATCACTTTAAAAGTTATTTCAAATGATTATGAATTCAATGGAAAATACTAGTATCACGTCAAACAAATAATAGGGGCTGCCATGGGAGCTTGTTCATCACCGGAAATTACCGACATACGTGAAGGACATCATGGATAATATTATCTATAATTTCCAGAATGCAGAATGAATATTTTATCACCATAGATTTATAGATGATGGTTACCTATCATTGTTACGGATCTACCCCAGAAATCTGAGAATTTTTTAATATGGACAACAATTGGCAAAAGTTGTTTAGATTTACCTAGAAAATATGTGATAAGACAGAGACTACCTACTTAAACACTAATGTTTACAAAAAGGACAAATTATCAAAAGAGCACAAATTAGATGTTTCTATATAAAGTCTATTAACAGCTTCCAGTCCCTACACAAAGTGCACATATGCAGAGATATATGAGTGACAAATTTGCACTTCAAACCATTTTCCAAAAATTATTAAAATAAAGAAAATTTAAAAAAATCAAGGAGGAAATAAGGGTAAATTAATGAAATAATAGGAAATAAAAATATAAAATTACACTTATTTCTCAAAATCATGATAAATACATGCATCTCCAATACTTCCTGGAAATTGATAGTTTCCTCTATCTGTTAATTGATAATTAAAACCACAAATTATGATAAACTAAAAACAAGGTGATTTCAGTATAACACCCCCCCCCCCTAAACTTCATTTGTGTGGGTATCATTACTGTGAATGGGGAAAAGAAAAAAATTGGATGTTAAATTCACTTAGCAAAATTCAGAAATTGTTTGCTTTGCTTATTTTACTGAGATATTGCAATAGTGTTTCATACAATTTATAGACAGTCTATGTTAGGACCCTTGAAAAGATGCATGAGTCCTTTGTCAGAGTTAATTTAAAATAACCTTTTGTCGATGTCAAACTGCCTCAATTCCGTTTGTTTATCAATATTATAAATAATTTTACCCAAGTGTTAGGAGCTCAGTTACACAGTGCAGCTCAATATCTGGCAAGCGGGACAAAAGCATACCCAATTATTTCTGACCTAAAAATAAGATTTGCTGTGGTACACAAATACATGAAATTGATATTCTATATCTATATATAGTATGTACTTTTGCCATGATTCAGGTTTTACTTAGCATCCTTGTAGGTCAGATAAACAACATTTAGCGAAAACTCATTCAAAATTATCTTATTTTTTTTGGAAGCACAGTCAGACACAGTGAATGAAACATTACGATTTTCATACTAAAAACAATCCCGATTTGTACATGATAGAATTTGATATAAAGTTTTATACCATACTCAGAGCTCAATATATTGCTATGTAGATTTAAGATTGTATCTGTTACAGACACTCTGATGTTCCGTTTTATTTTGCCGAGCCTTCCTCACTAAGACGTATTTATGTTTAAATCTTAAGTCTGATTAAAATCAAACCTCTCACTTCCCTCGCTATACCAGCCTATATTAGTCATCTTCTCACTAAGACGAATCTTTGTTTAAATCTAGAGTCTGATTAAAATCAAACCTTTCACTTCCCTTGATATACCAGCCTATATTAGTCACATTCTCACCCAGGAGTATCTTTGTTTAAATCTAGACATCCACTGTATGTTACTTAGAAATGAAAGGTTAAGGTCATATAGGTCAAATTGAAGGTCAAACCAATCAAAAATCTTTAGTTTATTAAAAACATTTAGGTTAAAGGTCAATGTAGGAAAAAAATGGTAGTGTTATCATGTTCTTACCAAGATCTACCTGTAAATGGAGTTACTGAGGAAATACTCTACAGCTCATTCACTTATAAGCTAATTACTAATCAGAACTAACAGACGACAGACAGAGGACAGATGGAGGACATAAACTAATAGCTGTTTACATGGCAAGACAAAAATACTCAGCAACTTTCAGTCCTGTGAGAAAAATATTTGGGACATTAGCGAGTACCACTTTTCCACAAATATCTGTTCTCGCAACAAGTCATTAAGTTGATCCATAATCAAAAATATATCATTCATAAGCTCACTCGCAAATATCATTTGACCCAAATATTTTCATTAGCGGCAGTTGGCGAATACAAATAGTCCTAAGTAAATTAAAATTTCTTTACCATACACAATCCATGTCGAACAATACTTACTTGATACTTTCTTTGTAAAATTTTCTAAACTGTTGGGACTGCATCCTCTGCAGGCAAATTGATAATTTGTCATAAAAGGAATAACTGTCCTGAAATAAAACATAATCATCATCTTTTCAACTGCCTCGTTTGATATGTACAATTAAATTAGTTGAGATTAAAACTTAGATATTGATGACTTTTAAAAAATGTAAAATAGGACCAATAATGAAATAACACCCAAAAGTTAGCTCTAAATTTTTCAATGACGGAGGAATAACACATTGCTGTAATGGCTGACTTCCATCAGAGATATGTAAATGGTTCTTTTAAAATTTCTGGCCTAGCCACTTAGTTCAGTGGCTTAAGATGTAAGGTTGTCACTCTTTAGATTGTGAGTCCACATGGATTTAAGTAAAACTGCAATATTTCACTAAATAAGGTAAATTTTAAGGTTTTCAATTTGAAATATTATTGTGCATATATCTTCCAATTTTCATCTACATGTAATACATTTCCTTTGGTGTGTTATACCTTCTTAACTAGTGAGTACAACTAATTACCCCAAATAGCAGCCTATACACTCCTGGTGGAACCAGCGAAAACAAAACCCACACTGTATCTCCACAGTTCCCAGATTTCTGCCTTTACCACTGGAAAAAATACATGTATCTACAGCTTCACAGAAAATGTCAAGCATGTGTTGATCAAAATACTGCATTTTCATTGTCATTTATATATTCATGACTTTTAGAAAAAGTCCTTTTCTACTGAAAGTGGCTTATTGTCCATCTTATGAAAAAAGCATTCAGAGAAAAATAGTAATTTCCACAGCATAATACTAAATTGCATTAAAAGGCCTTTACTGGTAATAGTCTCATCTTATTCTGCTTTCTATTGAGATTACCATCAATTTAATATAGATTCTACATCATAATAATACAATTTTCTTAATAATTTTTTTCTTTTATGACCCAGGGCAATGTACTAGAACAGATCCGTGGTCAGTACTCACCAGTAACACTCAGACTAGAACAGATCTGTGGTCAGTACTCACCAGTAACACTCAGACTAGAACAGATCCGTGGTCAGTACTCACCAGTAACACTCGGACTAGAACAGATCTGTGGTCAGTACTCACCAGTAACACTCAGACTAGAACAGATCCGTGGTCAGTATTCACCAGTAACACTCAGACTAGAACAGATCCGTGGTCAGTACTCACCAGTAACACTCAGACTAGAACAGATCTGTGGTCAGTACTCAACAGTAACACTCATACTAGAACAGATCCGTGGTCAGTACTCACCAGTAACACACATACTAGAACAGATCCGTGGTCAGTGCTCACCAGTAACACTCAGACTAGAACAGATCCGTGGTCAGTACTCACCAGTAACACTCGGACTAGAACAGATCCATGGTCAGTACTCACCAAAAACACTCAGATTAAAACAGATCCGTGGTCAGTACTCACCAAAAACACTCAGATTAAAACAGATCCGTGGTCAGTACTCACCAGTAACACTCAGACTATAACAGATCCGTGGTCAGTACTCACCAGTAACACTCGGGACTAGAACAGATCCTTGGTCAGTAGTCACCAGTAACACTCAGACTAGAACAGATCTGTGGTCAGTACTCACCAGTAACACTCGGACTCTGTTCCCTCATCCTCAACAGCCATGGCCTCCTCTGTACCGACTAAAG
Source organism: Ostrea edulis (assembly GCF_947568905.1). NCBI lineage: Eukaryota > Metazoa > Mollusca > Bivalvia > Ostreida > Ostreidae > Ostrea > Ostrea edulis. The sequence goes on along the minus strand of NC_079167.1, from coordinate 33,056,058 downwards.
AACAAAATCACAGAAATTCACACAGAGTACTGATCAGCTTTAGATACAACTTGATATTCTAAGACTTGTCAAGCAACAATTTTACATTCAGAAAAGTTACGGAACACCAAGAAAATTTCCTCTCTCTAGGCCCAAACTATTTTAAATTCATTTAGCATTACATACTTATTTAAAGTTAAAAAATGATATTGATTTTCAAATTTCTAATGATGCATCTATAAATCACTAAACAGGGCTGACATGTCTGCCACTGTACCTAGAGAAGTTCATTTTATGAATAAAATGGCCCTGATTTATTTCCTGTTCAGACAAATGCCCACTTATGCCAAATATTTAGCATAATGTAGTAACTCTATATCTTTACTAGCGATAAAGCATTTCTTCTGTAATTTCATCAGTCTGTGGAAGAATAAAGGCTGCAAATATGTAAAGTTGTCAATTTCTTTGGTGGAAAATGTTGTATTTTGAAATATATTACAAAGAATTTAAATATGAGCATATCCCTCTATCAAAACAATTACTGATGTGTATCAATAATTTGTCACAGTTTCATTAATAAAAACATTTTAAAAAATTGATAAAGGTTGTCCTCTGTAAATGTTTTTTGAAAATATCCGAAATCAGTCGTTTTCAAATGAATGAAAATTTGACAAAACATAAAGACATCGTGGTTTATGTCACAATGCATAGGGTACTTTGAAAATGACACCATAATCGTATATCTTTCATCAGGAAATTCAGAATGATGGTTTCTATATATTTTTGATACCATAAAAAACTTAAAATCATCAAGTTTGATTCTAGTTTTTGAATTGGCAGGGCCACACATGGCCTTAGTAAGAATATATGTAAGCATATGTGTACATTTTGCTTTGTGTTATAACAAACGTATCAAGTAACATACGTGTATATGTAAAAGTTTACATGGTAATTTAGTAATTAATGCAGTCTCTAAGTTTCCTCTTCATCAATTTACCTTCTCCATCCTGTTTCCCTTCCTCCTTCGATTCTGATTCATTTCTACAATTATCAAAACAAACTAGAATGTGTATCAAATAAAAAATAAAAGCAGCAATTCAGAATTATATCATGTACATTCATCAACCAAAGTTCAATGAGGAATAGAGTCATTCTGTTATCACTGGACAGATGACTTATGATGTTTTTCCCCCCCTTATTCCACTTCACTAGCTATTGCAAAGGTAAAGCATGGTAAATTATCTATATTTATTACAGCACTTATAAGTGTAAGATTGATTGATTGCATATTGTTTAACGTCCCACTCGAGAATATTTCACTCATATGGAAACATCACCATTGATGGTGAGGAACCATCCCATTTAGCCACCTCTTACGACAACCAAGGATCTATTCAAACATGGATCCCCATGGGATTACACTTGTGTAATAAAGTTTAAGCTAAATTAAAACTGTCTATTATGTATGTCTTCAAAGTCAGTAGGTGATTGGTGCTATGATCAGACAATAATTTTCTTAATATGCTTCTCAATAGGAAGACAGGGAATTTTACTGGTAGAACCTGAAATCATTAATTCATGCAGATGTTACAAGCAAAAACAAGATGTGTCTGTGAAGTTTTGATACCCCCCTATGGCAGCAAAGTAATTCTGGTACCAAAAGAAAGAAAGGTCTTATGACTCTTGTCACAAGGAATACACATGTGAAATATGAAAGCCTTAACACTAACCGTTCAAAAGTTATGGCCATGGCTAAAAATTTTTATAGACAAACAGACAGACAGATGAAAAATTATACGTGGCCGAATCTCCGATAACTGGGGCTTAAAAAGCTATCAATAAAATGTGAGTGCAAGGAATGGTCAGAGGGGCTAAGTAAGCTTTACTGATCAATGCATACATGTCACATTGTCATATTGATTTAGGAAAATTTAGTGAATCCTAGTGAAAATTTTCAAAAAGATCCATTATAAAGGCACACCATAAAGTAACAGACCTATTTTATATTGATTGACACTGCACTATTTCAACCTATTGCTAAATAATCATTGATAAATCAATGTATCAATGACTTATTGATAAGTCAATGTATCAATGACTTTCAGCATCTCAAACAAGAATATGTCAGATACCCATGATATGTCTAATACCTATGATATATCAAATACCTGGAATATGTCAGAGTGAGCAGCTAAAGTCCCAAAAATGAAGCACTACATTTACCTGGTTTATGTAGAAAACCAGCTAATTTTTTGATCTGTTAATTATAATGGTATACCAGGTGGAAAATTTTCAAAACTGAACTACTTTTACATATGTATAGGCTATTATATATATTCATCTGTGCATTATTTCACAAAACAGAAGCACTAATTCATTACTACACCAAATTAGAGTGCACAGCTTTGATTGTGCTGAATTTCAAATACTGAAATAAGTACAGTATATGATGAACTGCCGGATCTATGTGAGACTGAGGAATTTTTTTACAAGTTACAAGACTGCTACTCTCAAAACAACAGCAGCAATTTGAACAGTTAACATACTCGTGCATGTATGAAACGGCATATTATATTCAGTAGATTTATAGGTTAAACATGCTGTTCCTAACTTACAGTGCATAGCGTCATTAAAACTTGCAATATGACAATATTAATGACGAATCAAAACTACCATATGATTGCTTTTTACTAAATAATTTCATTAAAATATAAAGTGAAAGTAAAAACTGAAAGTACATCGAAAACGTAAACAATGCAATTTATACACGATATGTTGGAATTCAAAGCTCTTATCATACCAAAAAGTAATACAATTTGGCGAAAGATAGTATTGATTATGAAAAATATCATTTATCAATTATCAATCAACCTGATTTGCACGTTTCCCTGCTCAATTTGGGTTTCGGATGGCCCATCTCCCGCTTTGTCCGCCATGATGTTCGATACAAAATCTCGTGAGAGTTCGAAGTGAGCGGTCATTAAAGAAAGGACGATTATGGAGTTTATGCATGAAGTATAAACAGAATTGTATACAAACATAAATGCCTACAACGTAAGAATTGATAATATAATTTATTTGTTGGATATGGGGTCTTTATTGAAAAGCAATTGATCGTTAAATCACGTGACTTAAACTAACAACGAGAATTCCACCATATTTTGGTGGCAGGTGTGAAGGGGTGACAATGTGAATCATCAAAATACCATATGAATACGTGTGAGAGTGTTGAAAAATTGTCGTAACTGATGGTGATTTTTTGTATTTCAAGATTTAACTATTGACGTCATACATTGCGATTCAGAGGTACAATCTAATCTGAATATGAGATGACCAAAATATAGACATGAAGAAACTGTTCCCATTTAAGATTGATTCAGCGGGAACCCAAAACCCCCATATTGGCAAGATTTTCACAGTTGGGAGGTTTACGGTTACAGTAGAGGATGTTATAGCGGAGGGTAAGCACATTGTTATGGCTAAAATGAACGAATTTTTAAGTGAAAGGGGGCGTGTCCTACCTCATGACATGTCAGAAATACTCGGTAATACCCCAGAAGTTTTGTTGCTATTACGTACTTAACTCATATTCTGTGAATTTGAAAACGGTCTGGCAATTTGACTGTTATAACAAATAGAATTTATTTGTATATCTTTTTGATCTTTCAACCATAATCACTAAGTGGTAATGTTTATATTTGATGCCTACAAATACTTGAAGGAATTGGTGAAATTTTGTGTGTAAATTTCAGGTGGTTTTGCAATTGTTTTCCTGGTGAAAGCACAAAATGGAAATCACTATGCACTCAAAAGACTGTTTGTAAACAATGACCATGATCTGACTGTCTGCAAACGAGAAATACATATAGCAGTGAGTTTTACTTCGTGTTCATAATGTTGGTTACATCTGAAATATTTTTGTCTGCTGTACAGATATATGGATTTGCCTGTGAGAAATTGAACCATTTTCCTTTCTTCCAGAAAACCCTTACTGGGCATAAGAATATAATACGCTATGTAGATTCCAGCATTTCAATGGCCCCAAACAAAGTGTATGAGGTGATGTTACTAATGCAATACTGTCGAGGTGAGTTACTGCTAGTGAAACAAAAACATTGTGAATTCATCAACATGACTTTCATCCATATTGTGTATCACTACCACAACTAGGAATTATCCCATTTGATACATTGTTAAATTTAGGTATAAATATTAATATTTATAAAGTAAAATTTCTGATATGTAGTATCTGATGTAGTTCTTTTCAAAGGTTTGAAAAGTGTATTGTGGTTTGTTTTTTTTATTATTATTCATGATATTTGTATTTGCAAACAGATCATGTGATACAACAAATGAATGAAAAAATCAACTCAGGCTTTTCAGAAAAGGAGGTTCTGAAAATTTTCTGTGATGTATGTGAGGCTGTAGCCAGGTTACATCACTGTCAGACACCAATTATACATCGAGATTTAAAGGTAAGAGCTAACTGTTCACCAATTACACATTGAGATTTAAAGGTAAGTGATAATTATTCTGGGTGACAGTTATCAGACAATAAAGACAAACTTATCTTGATTGTACATATGGTAATTATGAAAGTATATCATATTTGTTTTATTTTTAGCCGAGTTGCGTAGCAAATCTCGGCTTTTAAATTGGCGAAGGATGGGTGTCCAGGCGGGCGGGCAGTGTCCACAATTAGTTTGTTCGATCTCTAACTTTCATACTTTTTGGTGCATCTATGTGAGACTTACATAACATGATCACATCCAAAAGAGGAAGGTTCCTATTTATTTTGAGGTCAAAGGTCAAGGTCACTTTGTCACTAAATGCCATAGATTTGAGCTTGTCTGGTCTCTAACTTTCTTACTACTTGGTACGTCTTTGTCAGACTTGCATATTTTGATCACATTCAAAAGAGGAAGGTTCCTATTTATTTTGAAGTCAAAAGGTCAAAGGTCGGTCTCTTTTTCACTATATACTGTAGATTTGAGCTTGCCTCTAACTTTTATATATGTACTTGCTGGTGCATGTTTATCAGACTTCAAATCCTGATGACATTCAAGATTCATGTTGCTTTATCACGCTAAATACCTATTGCGGCCATTCAAAACTTCATACTTATAAACTATATCAAATATGTGCATGTTTTTACTTCGTGAATGCAAGCGTGCATAATTTTCCAAACTGCAACTCGGCCATACACATCTTTGATGCAATGTTTTTGTTTTGGGTTTTTTGTTGTTGTTTTTTTTTTTAAAGATATAAACATTTATTTTTCATGTTTAGTAAAGTAGGTGTGAAGTTATAATACTCTTTTCTAGGTGGAAAATATATTAGTGTCCGACAGTGGACAATATGTTCTGTGTGATTTTGGGAGTGCTACAGCCAAAGTGTTAGTACCTGGTCAACAGAACGTACAACAGATTGAGGAGGAAATCAGAAAGTAAGGTCCCAGTGCTTATAAGTTTTTATACAATGAATGTGTGTAAGGTCCCAGTGCTTATAAGTGTTTATACAATGAATGTATGCTTTTTGTTTCATTTCTTCTAACTCTATAACCATTTCACTGTCAGCATTTAAAACCACAGACCACATACATTCCAGTAGTTTGATAATGAGTCAGGGTTTCAATATTTTCCCACCAATTTTTTTAGGTACACAACAGTTTCTTACAGAGCCCCAGAGATGGTTGATTTGTACGGAGGAAAACCAATTTCTACAAAGGCTGATATATGGGTGAGTATACCTAGTCTTGTCTTCAAGTTTAAACCCCCCCCCCCCCAAAAAATAAACAGAAAGAAAAAAGATGGCTGACAAATTTGAGAACATAATATTTCTTTGTCCTTCCTCACTTTAAAGATTTCTCAATTAGCAAAGAATATATCTTATGAATTAATGAAGTTGAAATATGAAGTTCTTATGATATTGGACATGTCCCAGTCTGCAAAAGACCTGAGTGGCAAAAATTTATGAAATCTGATGAATCATCGACTATACACTTATCTTCTGGGTACAGTGAGGTCCTGGTTAAGAGTTTTAACTTAAAGTGCGTGATTGTATTTCTGTAGGCTCTTGGTTGTCTTCTCTACAAATTGTGTTTCTTCACGTTGCCATTTGGTGAAAGTACGCTAGCTGTCCAAAGTGGAAACTTCACAATTCCAGATGATTCACGGTTCTCAAAGATGATACATTGTCTAATCGGTATGCAATATGAGTTACAACTTAGAATTTTTTTTTTTTTTTTTTAAAGTAGTCTGCAAATGTAAATAATTTGTGGTATTTGTCTTATGAGCTGTAAATACTTAAATGGCACCTGTCACAGAACACTACTCAGGAAATAGTATGTTTGATTGTTTTCTAGCATACATGCTGGAGGTTGACCCAGACAAGCGCCCAGACATTTACCAGGTGTCCTGGCTGGCATTCAGCATGTCCCACAAAGATTGTCCTATTCCAAACATGAATGTAAGGCTATTGCATACATTGTCGTAGTTTTGTTTACGTACTCTTGTTTACGTACTCTTGTTTGTATACCTTGAATCAGGTGAACTATAAGAGATTGACTCCTTCATGTTTCTGTTGCAGGCTGCACCACTGCCAGATCTGAATAAATTACCCACCCCTCTTACAGAATCGGAATCCAGACAATTCAAAACTTCTTCTGCAAAGTAAATAAATCATTCAAAACATGAAGGAATTTCTTTTGTCTAGAATTATAATTTGTTGGTATATTTAAATTTGAACTATTCCTTGTCTTGTAGAAATGTCTCTGTCCAGTCTATTGAGAGTACCACTGTTACTCCAAGGTCACGACCTAAAGGTCAAGCTATCCCTCAGGCCAGCTCCCTGAACTTACCAATACAAACATCTGTAGTGCCAAGGAAACGACCCACACCTACAAACCCAAACCCAGCCATGCAACCGAATACGACAGGTGAGATGACCAAATACAGGAAACTTTCGGTGGCTCAAACTTCCATCTCTTGAAGTTTTTGATCTTGAGAAGCTTTATTAAGGTCCCTTGAACTATGAGTTGGGGAGAGTCACCCATAGAACAGGTGAGATAACCAAAATATTCTTTTCCACGTGGCTGAAATGTATGCCCACTTTTTGATAGAGTACAGTCAAAACTGCCATAGCGACTTACTGTATTAAGCGACTCATTGTCGTATGTGGCTGTAAAAAAAATCCTCCCAAGACGTTAATTTATCTATTGTACCTGTATTAAACGACCGCCTGTTCAACCGCCATGATTTTTTGCAACCTTTTCTTGTAATTTTACGCAATTTTACTTTTATTCAACGATTGTACATTTTTCTATTACAACGCGATTCCTACTTTCTATTTCGGTCGAGCATGACTATTCTGGGAATTTTTACCCCAAACACTTGCTTTTTTAAATGCATAGGTAATATTTTGGTGGTGATCTTGTTTAGTCGACACTCTGAATCGATTATTATAGCCAAGCTATCATTTGGTAAATGTGCAATGAACATGCAGGGTCATGTGGGGTTAATTAATAAAACCCAAGTTGTTGTTTATTTAACAAAATTAGGAATCAGGGATTCAATGCCATTGTTTTTGAAGGCGTGAATTTTGACAGACTTTGAGATATGCGGGTAGATCCGATATAAAATCTTCCACCTGGTAGAAGAGTGGAAAATTAGTCTTGATTGCAATATAAATCAGGTAAATATTGTGCTTGGGACTGAAATTTTAAATGGAGTATTTGTGATTTTCCTGTACAAGATACCCCAAGGTTTCCAGAATCGTGACCGGGACTAGTGGCTCACTTTGATATATCCCCGAGTATTTGACACGTCCGAGTTCAAGAAAGTTGCCTGCATTAGTTCAAAACTTGAAAAGATTTGCTGTGCACACTGGATATTGTGATTTATTTAATGTCTTTAAAATCGAATAACATATTTCCAGCATTATTGTACAAAAGGAGATGCAACATTTCGCTTGCTTTCTTACCAAATTAGCATTGCATTTCTTTTTAGTTACAAGTAGACTTTACATAAATACTCTTTACAACAAAATGTTTTTCAGTTTTAGAAAATTTTGATGCATTTCATAAATGAGATATAAATCTTATGTGATATGAAATGCATGCAAATTTTATCAATCTTTAACAGATTAATTGTAATTTTTGATGAATAATAAATATGTAAATTCCAAGTTGCTCAATAGATCTTTCCCTTTGTGGAACTCTTACGCACAGTGAGACACTAAACATACTTTCATCCATACGCGGTGGGTACAAATGCTTATCACTGTCTTCATGTATTGCCTAAAGGCCAATTATTAGACATGCAACTACCAAAACTGCAGGGACACACAATATTAGTAAGTTCATGAGTATTTTATAATAAAATAGCTCAAACAACAATCGATGATCACCATCTTTGTATCACTCATGGAGAAGAGGAGATAAAAAATAATTTCATATTTAATTTAATGGCCCAATTCATTCAAATATTATTCTTGATATGGTCAGTTTAATGTATACCAACGGCTGATATAAACAAAATTTACGCTTTCATAACTTTTATCCTTATTTACATAGCTAGTCTATAATATATGCATACACCTTGTACTCGCCCAAGCGTTCAACAGAATACAGAACGTACCTCCATCACAGAAGAGCTGATATCTGAGAAGTTGCATATTATAATACAACAAGTGGTATTTTAGATTTTTAACTACAGTATATTATTAATTATTTTATTTTTCAACTATTAAAACCATACTTGATATTCTTAATGAATCCCAAATATGTGTACAGTTATTTTTTCCATTGTACAATCTATTTCTGTATTTTAGTTACTGTGAAAAATCAGCAACCTGTATTAGGAGACCACCTGTCATATGTGACATTTTTTTCCATTCTCCGTTGGACAGTCTCTAAATACAAGTTTGAATGTATATATTGTGACACAATTCAATTGATTGATTGGGTCTCAGAATTTTCTTTGGGGAAAATACAACCACTCAGATGAGCAATGTTGTTGTTCATGGACCTCTTGTTTGTCACTAAATTGTGAACACTGAACCACAATTTTTTTTGGGGGGGGGGGGGGGGGGTGATTTGTCTTATTGAGACCAAATATTTCCTCACAGCAATGTGATAAGCAGCCAGAACATTTTCATGTTATATTCACCTTTAGCATTTGAATTACATAGTGAAACCAAAAGAATTGGTTTTGGGCTCTTTTGAAAATTGTAAGTTGGATCGAAATCAAAGTCATGTGCTTGTATGATGAAGCAAACCAAAATTAGCAAAATATTGCTTATAACACCAAAACAGAATGTTTTGAGGCTTCATTGGATGTGACAAGATCATAAAACAATACATTCCTTAATAAACTGATGAAAATGGTATTAACATGTTCACTTTTACATTTGCATTGATGTGGTAGTACTCAAGCTAGGTCTGTACATTTTTATATTTTATTACAGAATCCCAACCAATGAAAGGAGCTACATCACAGCAGTCCTATCAAAATCCTGCACCAGTACAGCCAACCCCCCAACAGCAGGCAGGCTCTAATGTTTCGGGAGGTCAGATGGCCCAGTATTTCCCCGGACACCAGCAGAATGTCTACCCACCCGCTGGCCCAAATCAGTATCGGGGAAATGTGGCTGCTGGCCCGTATAGAGCCCCAAGTGGTCCCATATCACAAAATAATTACATCCCTAAGCAACAAGGGGTTGTGTACCCTCAACAACAAATGAACTATGCACAACAACAGCAACAGCTGTATTATCAGCAGCAGAACCCAGTCCATGCTCACGTGACACAACCCCCTCCTCAGAGTCGTGTGTCCCAGCAGGCAGTTCCTCAAAGTCATGTCACACAATCCCAGAATAACTCTCAGATGTATCCCCCTCCATCTAGTCAGCATACCGAGGTCCAGCCCCAGAGAACGGAGCATTATGCCCAGCTACAGGACTCGACCAATGTACAGAATAATAACTCAAGTAAAACTGACGTGTTTAAAAAACCCGCAGTGCCACATTCCAAAACCAGAAGTGATACAAAAGAAAATGTAAGTACATCTTTTTCCAGTTGTTTCTTTGTAATTACTGATAGCAATTCTTTCTGACAAATTCTTTATGAATGATTAATAGGTGACCATCATTTTCTTTGTGATTTACTGACCAACGACCTTTATTTAAAGGTACATATGCTCCAATTTTAGGTCACCTGAATCACTCAGGTCAGGTAGCATATTACTGTTGGTCTGCATGCATCACCCATCATGTGTTAACAATTGAACATTTTTAACTTCTTCTTGATAACTACCCTTCCACTTCTTTTCAAATTTGGTATAAAGCATCTTTGGGGCAAAGGGAGAGAAAATCGTAAATTTCAGGATTCCTGTGCCTTAGGGGCAGGGTGAAAACTGCCAAAATTGCCTAATTTTCCAAATATTTTCTTCTCTACAGCTGCACATTTGTAAGAAAAACTAAATGCATAGTCATGTAGAGCAGGAAGGCCGAAACCAAAATTGAAAATTTCATGATCCCCAGGGTAAAGGTTCTGACTGAAGGGCAGGGCCAAATTTTGCATATAGTGTTTATGTGTAGAACATTTGAATGACATGTTCTTTGATGCTATTGATACTAAATGGATATTTAGAGGGAACAAGTAACCCTTTACCAAAATTGTAAATTTGGTGATCCCAGGGGTAGGGGTTTTGGTACCGGGGTAGGGGTTTTGGTACCGGGGTGGGGGGACAGAGTGGTTATATAAATTTGGTGATCCCAGGGGTAGGGGTTTTGGTACCGGGGTGGGGGGACAGAGTGGTTATAGTAATTATATGTCTTTATCATTTGAAGGACTTAAATTTTAATGATACTGTATAAAAACTAAATGAATATCAAGGAGAGGCAAGAAAGAATGTATCAAATTTGTGGATTTTGCAACACCGGGGTTAAGGCTGGTCCAAAATAGTAATTTAGTCATAATATAAAATATGTTATGTAAAGTCTTTCATCAATATGGGTACTTTCGGGGACATTTGTGTTTTATACTGCTGCTGAATATTAGAAGAAATTAGGTTAGACATACAGAACAGAAAAATTAAATTGTATTATAGATTTTACAGCCCTTGGACGAGGGATTCTTTTAACTAATACACAGGTGACCAATAAGGCCCATGGGCCTCTTGTTTATGTTAAATTTTGATAACACTATCAGTGCTACAGTATTCTATAAATAAAATGAAACAAAATTCTGATTTACTAATATTTAAGACAAATTCTTTGTGAATTTCTGATTGATGGTGATTATTTCTTTGTGATTTTCTGATAGATGGCGATTATTTCTTTGTGAATTTCTGATTAATGGCGATTATTTCTTTGTGAATTTCTGATTGATGGCGATTATTTCAGACGGATTCACAGCCCCTGATCTCTATCACACCTCCATCTTCCCCTAAACATCACAGAACCCACAAACGTAATGTTAGTGACACCGCATACCTCACACAGCTCTCCATGGGAGGCAAAGGCAGTGCTTTCAAGTAAGTTGCACAATTCTTATCTTATTCGTATTGTATTTTGGAGATTCACTAAACTGAATAATACATTTAAGATTATTTATCCTCTTAATTTTCATGGCTTCTGTTTTCAATTTTCATGGCTTCTGTTCATAATTTTCATAGCTTCTGTTCTCAATTTTCATGGCTTCTGTTCATAATTTTCATAGCTTCTGTTCTCAATTTTCATGGCTTCTGTTCACAATTTTCATGAGAGCCATTTCTCCTCCATGTATGGTACCACTTATTAATCTAACACAGTGTTTGATGTCATAATTTACCACTTGTTTACTCCTTTATCCAGTGCATATCACCCATTACATATTTATTGGATATTACACTATGTTTGGCTACGCCATGTATGACATCATCACATATGTACGTAGATTTTACGTAAGTTACTTGAGTTTACAAACAATTTCAAATAATTCTTTTGTAAAGATTTTGGGGACGAAGTATTATTGATCATAAATTGCAGTTAGTTAACTGGTCACAAAAATATCTAATCAAATCAACTACAGCAGTTTAAGGAGGTATGCTACATTGTCTTGATGGCTGACTTCCTTTTAATATATGAATGAAAATATAAAATATCAGCAATACTTATCTATTCCTTTTAGATTTAATTGCCAAGTAGAGTAGCTCAGTACTGGGTAGGTTAGCGTGTCGACTGCTGGACTCGTGAGTTTTAGTCCAGCTGGGGTTAATTTTTTTCAGATTTCTTGCTACTAAAACTACATCTTTCGACTAAATAAAGTAAATTTGAAAGTTTTTTTTTTTATTTCAAAACAATGTTGTACATCTATATCCTCCACTTTTCATCCATATGAAATTTCTCTGGTGTAGTATTGCTTCTTAAATGAAATTGAACATGGAAATATTTCCACAATTCTTTTGAATTCAACAGCTTTACAACATTTCTTTGGATTCATCACTCAATTTCAATTCAACTGAAATAATACTGCCTTTCGAAACACTTTAAATAATAGTGAAGCCACAAGCACAACAATAAATGTGATGGAAAGAGTCCAAAACCTTGCAAATGGTAGCATTTTTGGTGGAAAATTTGTTGTAAACATCCAAAACATTTAGATTTGTCAGCCTAAAAAGACTGCATGTGATCTTTGACTCTGGCTTGAATGACTGACTTGATAAAAAAAATGGTAATGAAATAGCATAATTAAAGACATCGTCGGAAACCCACTGCTGATTACACTTCGTTCCTCTCTCCATCACCCGTGGGTCCATTCATTCCTACTCGCTCGTTCTCATGAATAATGAACGAGGCAATTTGATTGGGCGCTCATCGTATACCCTGAGCGAATTTGTCCAATCAACAAGACGCTTTCAGCCCAATTTCGTTATACAATTCAAGTTTGTTAAAATTATGGACCCCGGGGATTGGATGGGGCCTCAAGGGGGGCATCAAAGTTTTACATACAAATTTATAGGAAAAATCTTCTTCTCAAGAACCACTGAGCCAGAAAAGCTGAGATTTATATGAAAGCTTTCTGATATAGTGCAGATTCAGGTTTGTTAAAATCATGGCCCCCTGGGGTAGGATGGGGCCACAATAGGGGATCAAAGTTTTACATACAAATATATAGGAAAAATCTTTAAAAATCTTCTTCCCAAGAACCACTGAGCCAGAAAAGCTGAGATTTATATGAAAGCTTCCTGATATAGTACAGATTCTAAATTGTTAAAATCATGGCCCCCGGGGATTGGATGGGGCCACAATAGGTGGTCAAAGTTTTTTGGGGTTTTTTGTTTCTTTTTTTTTTTTTTTCTCGGTTTTTTTTTTTTTTTTTTTTTTGGATATAGTGCAGATTCAAGTTTGTTAAAATCATGGACCCCAGGGATTGGATAGGGCCTCAAGGGGGGCATCAAAGTTTTACATACAAATTTATAGGAAAAATCTTTTAAAATCTTCTTCTCAAGAACCACTTAGCCAGAAAAGCTGAGATTTATATGAAAGCTTTCTGATATAGTGCAGATTCAGGTTTGTTAAAATCATGGCCCCCTGGGGTAGGATGGGGCCACAATAGGGGATCAAAGTTTTACATACAAATATATAGGGAAAATCTTTAAAAATCTTCTTCTCAAGAACCATTGGGCCAAAGAAGTTCACATTTACATGAAAGCTTTCTGACATAGTGTAGATTCAAGTTTGCAAAAACCATGGCCTCCAGGGGTAGGTTTGGGGCCATAATAGGGACTATGGTTTTACATGCAAATAGATATGGAAAATCTTCTGATATGGACCAAGGTGACTCAGGTGAGCGATGTGGCCCATGGGCCTCTTGTTTTAATACCTGTAATAACTCATGCATGCTTCAATCAAACTATCACCTTTTTACAACTTTCAATAAATGTAATTAAACAATAATTAAAAGATGAGGATCATTCTTAGCTCACTGGTTACTCAAGATTTAACTATGTGTACTGAACCGTACTGAAGGTTATTAGCACAAGGTCAAAGTCACTGAGAGATAAAGTTTTTAAAAAATTCCTTGAATTACTAATATGAGGACTCCCTATAATGTAGCACTTGGCAGGAATTTATCATGGTTCATTCTGGTAAAAGGTACCTTTCCCCTTTTCACAAAAAATTAATATTTCCAATTTCACAGGTGAAAAAAATTTCAATTGAAGAGACACCATTTAATATATATGATTGTATCTTATTTTTAACAAAAATCCTTTTTAAGTCATTTTGTAATAGAATCAAATTCAAAAATATAAATAATGATCTGTGATCAGTCATTTAAACATGTGTTGTGAGATTTGTTATTTGGGAGCTCATGCCTGCATTCTCAAAATTCGTCTTTAATATGAAATGGGTAGTAATCTCTAAACACTGGATAAAAAGCCCTGCAGTGTTTCATTTAGTTGTCATTTTGAGCACACAATGCTGAGTACACAATATTGAATTCTCTCCTGACAACACTAACTTTTACAGTGTAGTTATTGATTCTTTTATGACTGGAGAGGTGGCAGTTTATTATTCTCTTTGAACATATAAGAGAAATGCTTTCAAGTATAGATATACATGTTTGCAGTGACTTGCACATTGTGATTGTGAATGACATAAATTCCTGAAATGTGCTCTCTCTCTCTCTCTCTACAGGGCATATCACTCGGATAAGAATTTCTTGCCAGCTCCTCTGCACATGAAGTGTAAATCTGCCTCAACCACTCCTATACACTCCCCAACAAGGTAAGTTTGAAACAGGGCCATTACAATCACTCCCATACACTTCCAGGCAAGTTAAGTCTGGCACAGGAACATTACAACCACTCCCTGACAAGTTAACTCTGGGGCAGAAATATTACAACCACTCCCTGACAAGTTAAATCTGGGGCCGGACCATTACAACCACTCCCTGACAAGTTAAGTCTGGGGGAGTGCCATTACAACCACTCCCTGACAAGTTAACTCTGGGGCAGAAACATTACAACCACTCCCTGACAAGTTAACTCTGGGGCAGAAACATTACAACCACTCCCTGACAAGTTAACTCTGGGGCAGAAACATTACAACCACTCCCTGACAAGTTAACTCTGGGGCAGAAACATTACAACCGCTCCCAGACAAGTGAAGTCTGGGGCAGAAACATTACAACCACTCCCTGACAAGTGAACTCTGGGGCAGAAACATTACAACCACTCCCTGACAAGTTAACTCTGGGGCAGGACCACAACAACCACTCCCTGACAAGTTAACTCTGGGGCAAAAACATTACAACCGTTCCCTGACAAGTTAAGTCTGGGGGAGTGCCATTACAACCACTCCCTGACAAGTTAAGTCTGGGGCAGAAACATTACAACCGCTCCCTGACAAGTTAGATCTGGGGCCAGACCATTACAACCACTCCCTGACAAGTTAACTCTGGGGCAGAAACATTACAACCGCTCCCTGACAAGTTAGATCTGGGGCCAGACCATTACAACCACTCCCTAACAAGTTAACTCTGGGGCAGAAACATTACAACCGCTCCCTGACAAGTGAAGTCTGGGGGAGTGCCATTACAACCACTCCCTGACAAGTTAAGTCTGGGGCAGGACCATCACAACCATTCCCTGACAAGTTAAGTCTGGGGGAGTGCCATTACAACCACTCCCACTGTCTCCTAGACATTTCTGGTAGGTGTGAAGATTGACAGGTGGGAGGAATGTAGGTCTGAGGAAGCTGTAGCTATAGGTTATGAACACTACCTCTGTCTGGGTAAATTTTCATTAAGTATGCCTCCAAAAGATCATAGGCATATTGTTATGGCTGTCTGTCTACTGTATGTAGTCATAGAAGTCTTAGGAGTAAAATTTTTGCTACACAACATGTAATATTTGATGGTATTGTTTAGCTCAAGGGAGCTTTTCTGATCACCCGTATTCCAGCATCCGTCCGTCTGTCCATTCGTCTGTAAACTTTTAACATTTTTGACTTCTTCTCAAAAACCACTGGGCCAATTTCAACCAAAGTTGGCACAAAGCATCCTTAGGTGCAGGGAATTCTAAATTGTTAAAATAAAGGGCCAGGCCACTTTCCAAGGGGAGATAATCAAGAAAAGGTAAAAATAGAGTAGGGTCATTAAAAAATCTTCTTCTCAAGAACCACTGGGCCAGAAAAGCTGAAATTTACATGAAAGCTTCCTGACATAGTGCAGATTCAAGTTTGTTCAAATCATGGACCCCGGGGGTTGGATGGGGCCACAATAGGGGATCAAAGTTTTTCATACAAATATATAAGGAAAATCTTTGAAAATCTTCTCAAGAACCACTGAGCCAGAAAAGCTGAGATCTACATGAAAGCTTTCTGATATATTTCAGATTTCATTTTGTTAAAATCATGGCCCCCAGGATGGGGTCACAACAATTGGTTT
The DNA here is from genome assembly GCF_947568905.1 of Ostrea edulis. Lineage (NCBI taxonomy): Eukaryota > Metazoa > Mollusca > Bivalvia > Ostreida > Ostreidae > Ostrea > Ostrea edulis. The sequence goes on along the minus strand of NC_079167.1, from coordinate 33,039,647 downwards.
CCGGATGATAACTCGAAAAGTTTACAATCTAATCAAATGAAACTTTGATATATTGTTGGGTACCAGGTAAGGAAGACCCCTATTGATTTTGGAGAAAAATTGTCAAAGGTCAAGGTCACAGTGACCGAAAATAGAATGAAAATTTCAGAAAAATTTGGTTTCCGGATGATAACTCAGAAAGTTTAAATCCGAATCAAATGATACTTAAAGATATTGTTATGTACCAGGTAAGAAAGACCCCTATTGATTTTGGAGAAAATGGGTCAAAGGTCAAGGTCACAGTGACCAAAAATAGATTTAGAATTCCAAAAAAAAAATTAGTTTCCGGAGAATAACTTGAAATTTTTTAATTTGAATCAAATGAAACTGGGTTATATTGTTGGATACCAGCAAAGCAAGGCCCCTATTGATTTTGGTGAACAAAGGTCAAGGTCACAGTGACCAAAAATAGATTGAAAACTTCGGACAAATATGGTTTCTGGACAGTAACTTGAAAAGTTTAAAACTGAAATTAGTTCTTCACAATTATAAATATGCCACATCATTCCTGACTTTACAATATATCCCATGCAACTCAGCTTATGCACCCCTGGGTGCATATATTGATTTTTGTTAAATGAAATGATATTTGATTTATCATTTCATGTGTTTATAAAAGTCAGCATTCAGTATTTTGGAAACAAAAATTTCACAAAGAACAAGATTTGTACTGTACATCTGTCATCCGTTTTTCTGTTATTTCTTTATCAATGTACTGCAACATTGCACTAGATATTCAATACAAATTAAAAAGGATTGTATATTTGCATTGTGCATATGTTTGTTTTTAAGCTAACTGTATTGTCTGTAAAAATAAATGTGATGCATGGCATTTCACAAACACAGACCAGCTGTCATTATCAAATCAAGGGGCACGCACAGGGACAATGCCTGCTATTTATTGTAATTAAACCATGGTAATGAATTGATATCTTAAAATTTGATTTTACTGGATGGATGACTTGGACAATGGAGAGTGAGCAGCTCATAAAATTGATATGTTAATAATTTGATTTTAAAAAATAATTCAGTACAACTTATGAAAGAATCCATGTCAAATTCCTTTAATAAATTCTCTTGCGTAGTAAGTTACAACAGCCTCATGCTGTGCAGATTGAAATTTCTGTTGTGAGACCACAATAAGGGTTTTGAAATTCATTTCTTTTGTAAAAGCAAAGCAACTTCAATGCATTTTTGCTGGTAACAATTAGCTTATTGTATTTCAGGTCACCGGGCATGACACGAGCAGTATCAGCAGATATTGCAGAGTGGAATCCTTTTGATGACAATTTTGGAGGAGATACTGAAGAGGAACTATTTGGAAAAGAGTTTGACAAACTGAGGAGAGGATCTAACAGCAGTAAGGGGTGGTATTTGTAATGAGAAGGGAGTTCACTGAAATTCTTTTCTCGTATAATTTTTTTCTCACCGTATTCGAAAGGACTCTCATACAGGAACTGAATGGTGAATTTGTTGACCAACTTGGTGTTGAGATTAAAGTGACACATTTCATGCATTTTGTCATTTTGTGTTATAATTAAACATTGACTCCTTCATTCTAGGTATATCAAATGTCAAGAGTAGAGAGGACCTTGTTATGTCAGGGTCAGACTCTTCTGATCCCTTTGAAAAAGCACCCTTTAAAAAACCAGGTATATATTTGAATCCAGTCTTTAATATAAATGCTTTTTATTTTCAATTTTTGAAGGTATTCATGGTGCTTGTGTAGGTTTGATGTTGTCTTCTATGTTTTACTGAACCGGTTACAGAACATGGATGACAAGCCTAATTTTCGGCCTGCTGTTGTCATTTACATGTTTATGTTAAGTCTTTCTTCATGTCCAACAAAACTGAAAATATATTAATTGAAAAGGACTATGTGGTACCTTACTAATTTAAGGTGATTGAAATGCTTAATTTACTCAAAGTAACAAAAACAAGTTGATGTTTATAAAAATTATGTAGGGATGTATTACTTTGGCTGTTTACAATTGTTGACATGACTTTACAAAATGATGCATTTCTATCAATTTCTTTGAAATACAAACAAGAGTGAAATTTTTTTTTATCAAAATAGAAATACTGTAATAGAGCACACAGGCTTTACTCCATCACCAATTTCATATGCTTCCTTAATACAGGGGTGTGATTATTCCTCTTCTCAGAGAAAATCCTCCGATTTACTCAATGTTTGAAAAAATGTAACATTCTGGGTTTGATCTTAAGTGACAGAAAATGATATTTTTCCTAGAAAGGTGGGGGTGTTTTCCTCCCATTTTGACCAGTTTTCCTCTGATTTCAGAGGAATTCAGTCACATCCCTGTAATATAATCATTTTACACACTGTATCAGTGGGTGATGTATGAGCACGCCCGTGTTCTCTGCTTCCCATTCATGTAGATACGTAGCTCTCTGGCTGGAAAAAATCCTGACTCTTTCCCCAGAGAGATACAGTTCTGCAGATTTTGTAATATTCAATATTTTTACTTTAATGGTAAATTGTTACAAATTTGAAATTGTGCAATTTCTCTGGCATCATAATGAGGAAACAATGAAAATTTATTTCCACTGTATTGAGGGTAACGCTAAGTCTTAAATGATAAGTTCAGGGGGCTGGAAATAGTTCCTATCATGCATAATTTTTTTTTATCATTCTTTGAACCTAAACAAAATTAGCAATACTAAACTGATAGATCTTCATTATAAATGAGTTGATTAGCTCCATCTGAGATGCAGTAACTCCTATGTATTGTAATAAGATACTGCATTGTTTAGTGTAATGTGTGCATCTTCAACACACACTTGTATAATTCATAAAAAAAAAATTGTTCTTATGACAAAGAGGTCAATTATGTCTTAAATGCCTATTGATTGATTTGAAGTTGAAAATAGTTTAGACAATATACAAAATCACATGCACAAATCAAGTTTATATGAATTTAAAATTTTAAAGTTTGATGTCATCAAGGTCATACAGAGGACAATGGGAGATCAGTAACTTTATAAGGAGGGTTAGTTTAATAACTGAAAGAAAAATTTGTTCAGATACAATACTCAGAGAAAAATCAATGAATATCTACAAAATTTGATTCATAAACAGTATATGGATTATTTTATTTAAAGAAAACAAAAAATATATTAGCAATAATGAATGTGTACACAAATATGACCTATACACCTGTACTGTGTAGTCCACACCTCAGAAGCACACTGTTGATGAAAATGTGTACAATACACAACACTTTGTGGTATTTTGTTTTTATTTGCATGACTATTACCAATATTGTTAGCAGTAGTGAATTCTTAGTACCCAGTAGTTAGATATGATGAGTGGTAGTGGTTTGTTCCACCAATGTATGCTTCACAATGATTAATGTACATCAAAACCCTGTAACCTGAAATTTATAGGAAAATTTAACATGCTAGTAGTGAATATTTGTGGATGGCATCACAGTAAGAAAATCCGAGTTTACTGTATCTGGTACAGATCCATGTTATGACTTTATCTTCATTAATTAATTATAATCATTATTGTAATTATCTGCATTTTGAGTTTTATCATTTACATTTCTAGATAGACATGTATGACCCTTGCGTGTTGAATATTCTCTATTTTCTCTGTCTCTTAAACTCTTTTACTTTTTTGCATTTACTACTAGAGTATAATGGAATGCGATTAGAGCATCTCTTTCTGTTGATTTGCATGCATTGCATGATTTTGGCTGAGATCCATTTTGTACTGCAGGAAACGTAAGGCATGGCAGCAGTTCTGATAGTGATCCACATAGAAGTTCCAACAGCTCCCGGTCAGGTTACGGAGGTAAAGGTCACATATAGGACTCCCAGCATGCACCAGAGCCAATCAGCTCAGACCACCAAAATCTCTTCTGTTGGCATGTTAGGACTTTTTTTTTTCATGGGTCCTTTATATTTGTTAGTTATAGGAGGAAATGAGGGTGGGACCTGTTTTCTTCTAACGGGCTGGCTGCCCCTAATATTTTGTTCCTGTTTTTAAATAATTCCAGAACACAGACACAAGCGGAGGTATTCCCTACCGTCTTGGCGACCGCAGGGCGTGTGTTGTGCTCCTCTTGTGGAGGAGGGTTAAACAGGGTTATGTTTTCAAGTCACAGACCAAAGACACTGGTGTTTCGGAGTATATTTTTCCATTGTACACAGTAAAATCTTATGTTTATTCATATTTTGCAAGAAAATAAAAAAAAAATTTGGAAAGGTAATACCATGAATGCATATTTTTGATTGTGGGGGAAATGATATGTAAAGAGTAAATATCTAGTCATTGTAGCAATAAGCGGTGATATATGTGCTGTTACATGTATACATGTATTTGGACAGATTCTGGAAGAGGTTAGATAGTCATGAAAGAGGATAGGCAATGTAGTGGGCGGATTTTCCATTAGCAGTGTTTATTGTCTCTGTTAGTTTTATTTTAAATATAATTTCATCAGGTTATGATAAGGGCTGATGGGAAGGCTTTACATAGCAAAGCATTATTTTGACATGGATGTGTCACCATGTGTGTTTGTTAAAACTTCTATGCTGAAGAAGTTTGTTTTTTGTGATAATTTGTCAGATAGCTTGCCATAGTGAGGAGAAAGTTTTATTTTGTGATACGTGAGTCCCATCAATGCCTGTCTCATCCATTGATCATCTACAACACATGAGCATGATCATAGACAAGTACTTAAAGGAAATTGTATGTACTGAAATCATACAGCATTGGTTTGTTGTTTTTGTTTGTCACATAAAAGTGCTGTAATCTAAACATTATTTGACATGATAGATTGTTCACATTTTTCTCTTTTCTCTTGTTCAACACTTTCATTTTTGACACAATATCAACTTATTTATGGAATGAATGAGTGATATTTTTTTGTTCTTTCATAATGACAACATAAATTATGACAAATCTAGTCAAGCATGTGTATGTGTGTGGTTGACATTTTAATATGCTTGCGGTTTGTTTGGAAATTTGGATTTTAACTTGTGACGCTGTACATTTTTTGATGAATAGTGGCATGTTAGAAGTTTTAAAGCCTTGAAACCAGATGATAATTTTGATGTGGCATTTTATGATTTGTGTGAACTGGAAGTAATTTTTATTGCTGTTTATACTATAGGAGAAGAAGAAAAGAGATCACATTTTAATCAGTTTTAGAAAAATTATAACTATTGCATAATCTGTACAACGACCTTGTTTCAAAATTGGTTATATGTTGAGTAATCTGGTTTCAAAAGCTTACTGAAGTTGATAGTTGTTAAAATGAAATTTTGGACCAAAATTAGTTATGTCAGCAGTTTTGAAACAAGGTGAATGGCAATGAAATTTGTACTAGCTGGTCAGTGCAATGGATATGTGCAAGAGAATATTTTGTCATTGAACTGAAATAACCATGTTTTATTATTAAGAATGTTTACAATAAATGAGGATCAAAATTAGAACTTTTTCCTTTTGATTTCAAAACTGCTGACGGGATGTGGTGGTTGACTGGGTTTTTCTAATATATATTTGTATGGTGTTGGTACCTAAATTGTTTTTAGGTCACAGTGACATCACTGGGTACTTTCATTATTCATAGCCGAATGAGAGACAGAACTATTATGATTTGCTTCAGAATTCTTTGACTTGGAAGATGAATCATGTGTAACTAACCATGGATTAAGTCCTTTGACTAGTTTCATTAATTATATGACATTTGTCCTGCATGGATCTTTGATCCCCCCCCCCCCCCCCTCCCTCCCCCAATACCAAGGCATTTGTGGCACCTCTGCTGAAACAGCAGCATGGAAAGGATTATTTTCCAGAAATTTAATTTATGTGAGAGTAAATTTTTTGATAGCAACGTTAAAACAATTGAACACTGACAGACAGACTGGTAGTATTGTCACGAGTTTATGATTGTATGGAAGTTTACACAAGATTTTGGGTGTGTGGTATGGATAGTTTAGAACTGGGTCACAGATGTGAGCAGGATATACATGTAGTATCAGAAGAACTAAAATATATCTCTACACAAGGTATGGTGCATGCTGACACAATAACTAGCATGAGGAAAATATTACATTAAAATGGAGATCTTTTTAGATTATTTCTTCAGATTGAAATATTTACTTGTATCAGTTAAAAGGAATCTTATTTAAGATAAGACACGATGTTTCATATGAGGTAGTGCTAAGATTTTAGAAGCTGAGACTTACCATTAGTTATATTTTTCATAGATGAAGACGATTATCAACAAAGAGGAGATGAGAAGGACCAGGCCGACACGTCAACCAATCAGTTCTTTCCTACCACATTGGTGAAGGCGGCACTCAGCCTGGGCTCTCGGTACCAGAAATTTGTTGACACTGATGAGGATAAGGATGAGAGGACAACTGTCGCTAGAGAACCTGCTGAATCAAAACACAAGGAGCATGAATCGAGTTCCTCCTACGCCGAGGACGATCATCCAATCAACCAAGTCCAAAATATGAAAAAAGATTTCAGCTATCAGGAGCTGGATGATGAATATGGAAGTCGTCCTGTTCCGATGACTTCCAAGCGCAAGGAGGGGGAATGGAACACAGAAAATGAACAGATGCAAAGCAGTATGACCTCACCCCAGGGCCAAGGTCAGTTGCCCACAGATAGGATTATGGGACATGATTATGGAGTGAGACCACTGTTGGATGATGATGAACTTGAAGATGACTTTAGGCCGCCTCACTTTCATGGCAGTGTGGAGATTGGATTTTCTCATGAACACGACAGTGATGATAGTCATGAAGAAAGTAGCAACAGCACAGTGTCCCCTCAAGTTGGACTGAGCCCTGCCATGTCTCCCTCTAATGTGTGCGACCCCTTCACTGCTGCTCCGTTCAGGAAAAGGTTTGCAAAGAAAAAATCTTCCACAAATAGTACATTGTCCACAAAATCCTCCCCCAATGAAATCGATCCGTTTGCTAAAGCCCCGTTTCGTCCTAATATTGTACCAAAGTCAAAGACACACCATTCCATGGGAGGAGGGTTGAGTCCCTTAGTGCATTTGAATGAAGACAAGACTAAAGCGGAAGTGAAAAGTGATTTGACTGCAAGCATTCCTTATGCAACTCTTCCAAGAAAATCAAACTCGCGTGTTGTATCGGGTTCAGCGTCTGTGGGAATGTCTCCTGTGGAAGAGAAGTTCTCTCACGACATTTTGTTTGTAGCAGATCCCATGTACTCTAAATCCAGTCATTCCAGTGTCAAACGAAATTCTTCTGTACAGTATCAAACACTAACAGCAGACGACCCATTCCAATCTGTTCCATTCAAGGCAAAGTCAAAGAAGAATAAAACAACAAAAGAGTCCATTAACATCATGGACATGGAGATACCCCCTACAGAGCCAGCAAAACCAGTGCAAGAAATCTCTAAAAGATCTAACCTGTCTAAAGATAGCATACCCAAATCCCATTCCATTGGATCAATGGTCTCGCCCCCGAAACCAATGAGAGCACTTCCCTCCAGAAGCTCTGGAGAGAAACTTTATCAGCAGTTGGAGGAGCTGACTTTCGAGAGGAATGAGGAACTGTTTTCCTCTCATAGTTCTCAACCTGGTGACCATCTCATCAACAAGAACGATACATCTGATGAGGAATTCGAAAGTGAACTCTCCAAATCCAAATCCAGAGGCAGAAAAAGTCCGAAGGATTACGTGGAATCTGGATTTTCCAACATGAGTTTCAATGATGATGAACTAGCTGACTCGTTGGACAGCTTTCCCTCTCAGAATGCCCCAGTTAAAGATCTTCATGTGGCCAGCATTCGACATCCGGCATTCTCAAAAGAAAATCCCCCACCCCCCTCTGTAGTCAAAGCATCAACGGAGGCGTTAAAAGTGAGTTCTGGAGGATATGACACATTCACTTGGCCACGTAAACAGAGGAAACTGGCGACAAACGAGCCATTCAGCTCCAAAAAGAAGGTGGATGCTGTATAATAATTGGGCATTTGTTGATATAAATTATTGTTATGTGATATAGGTTGTTCCATTAGACTTGTGATAAATTCTTCATGGCTGCATATAGATATCGTTATCTTCTATTCAGGGTACACTGAGATTCCTGTATTTGGTTTTCTTACTTTTCATTTAGATGAAATATTGATTTTTTTAAAAATTATTATTACTCCTTAGATTTCTACATAAGTTATTCATATACTCCATATAAAAGTAATTTAGATATATTCGTGGTATTTTGTGACATGCAAGTTCTTACCAACTATATAGTTAACTCTTGATGGTTTTCGAAGTGAAGAAATTCAAATTTTGTTTAAAAATTTACAAATTAATCCAGAATCTCGAATGATTCATATCGTTGAGAAATTCATTTGCGTTTATTTCAGAACAACACTGCATAATAGGTGCTATAACTGTTTCTTGTGGGTGTGAAAGATTGTCATGTTTGTAAACACTTCCTGTCGTTCTGGAGGTCGATTTCACTGTTTTTTGTTCTCGGCAGCTCTCACGGTAACGTGAGGTCACAGTACCCTAAAGTATCAAGTAATGTCGAATATGAACTTCAGTGTTCAACATTGTCATTTTTACTCTGATTGTATTACAGGGGTAATTAAACTGTATGATTTCCTGTTGCAGTGTACATGTACAGTCTACTCCGGATATGATGAAATTCAGGGAACCAACCTGAATTGTTCATTATATCCAAACTTCAGAATAACTGAATTTGAACCATGTTTAAATGATATTACTGGAGATTTATTTTTACTTCAATATCACAGATAGTTCAATATAAGGAATTCAATATAAGTGGAGTCGACTATATGTTGGCCTGACTTCACTCTCTTATCAAGGTCATCTCAACCTCCTATCAAGGTCATTTCAAAAGGAAGATTGCTTCCTGTACTGGTACATGTATGTATAACAGTATCTGTTGTTTGGGGGAAAATAGCATGAGCTGACACGAACACATTTAGTGAAGGGAGGGGGGGGGGGTTGCGAGTTTTAAACAATAACAATAAATGGTAGTACAAAAAATGTGTAGAGCAGGTCGTGCTAGGTATTGGCCTTGACCTTTTGCCGTGTTTAGTGACCCTGTTTATTTCCTGTGGTTACGTAGTCTACATTAAACTGTGATATCTGATCTGCTACTGTTTTATCCGTTTCCTGCTGTAGTTATTTTTTTTTAATGCTCTGTTCCAGCCATTTGTCCGTTGTTGATTGATGTACATGGATTTACGAAAGTGAATAAAACTGCTAGTATATTGTTCCTCTTATATTATTGCATAGAGTTGCACACCTATCATTACCAGTGTAACTGGAAGAGAGAAAATGCAATGGACCAGACCAGGATTCGAACCCAGGCTCCCTGAATCTCCAGTCAGGTGCTCTCCCAACTGAGCTATCTGACCACCGACGATCAAACTCTGCTCAACTGCTACACTAGTATGATAGATGGGCCAAATTATGGTATAGCCCAGGAGTGGTCAATGACCCAAAATGTAATATACCGGTATAGGAAAAGAGAAAATTTGTGGCTCGGCCAGATCTGAGCTACCCAGGTCGATAGCTATGGTTCATGTAGTCTTTACTACACAAAGATGGAAACAGTACTGATAAAGAATGAAGAGTAATCAAGGTTAGAGAAAGAGATCTATTGTTTTTCTAGGTAAGTAAGATGGAAACTAGGGCAAGGTAATCAAACTTTGCACAAACATTCAATAATCAGGTGTGTTATGGTGTAGCGAGTCTCTCTGTCCATCAGCACTTTGTGGAAAAAGTAAAAGGTATAGTGATAAGGCTAGGACAAACTAACCTGTTGCACACGAACACCACGATGAGAGGAAGATGCCTGTTCTTTTTAAAGGTCGTACTCCCATGGATAATCTTGAGGGAATAACTTATCAAATTTGGTGTGCATGTTCCCTATGGTCTACACTTTGCACTTCATTCTACTTGTGACCATATTGGCCTGGTCAGCTAGGTATTGGTGGACGTACGATAAGGTCCATATGCAGTGGTGGATGCAGAAAATTGTCAAAAAGGGTTTTGGAAATTGCAACTCAAGTTTTGTACCTTTTCAGTTCCCAATGTTTGTAGCATACAATATCATTTGGTAAAAAATGATGACTTGCAATACTAACAAGAGGCCCATGGGTCATATCACTCACCTGAGTCAATTTGGCCTTGCCATTGTTCAGCTGTTGGGATTTTAAATATTTTTTTTATCAAACGTTATTCCCATGAAATTTTTTTACTCTGTATTGTGGCCCCAACCTAACCCCAAAAGATTAACAAGAGGCCCATGGGCCACATCACTCACCTGAGTCACCTTGGCCCATATCTGAAGACTTTCCACATATATATTTGCATGTAAAACTTTAGTCCCTATTGTGGCCCCAACCTACATGTGTACCTCTGGAGGCCATGATTTTTACAAACTTGAATCTGCACAATGTCAGAAAGCTTTCATGTAAATGTCAACTTCTTTGGCTCATTGGTTCTTGAGAAGATTTTTAAAACTTTGATCCCCCTTGTGGCCCCATCCTACCCCCGAAGGCATGATTTGAACAAACTTAAATCTGCACTATGTCAGAAAGCTTTCATGTAAATATCAGCTTTTCTGGCTCAGTGGTTCTTGTTGAGAAGATTTTTCCTATATATTTGTATGCAGAACTTTGATCCCCCCTTGTGCCCCATCTTCTCAAGAACCACTGAGCCAGAAAAGCTGAGATTTATATGAAAGCTTCCTGATATAGTACAGATTCAAGTTTGTTCAAATCATGGCCCCCGGGGGTTGGATGCAGCAATTTACATAAAATTTGAAAATGTTAGGGGGTGCACGCCAGCTGTAGCCCCCTTAAAACCGCCACTGATATTCTGCCATTCATTTCATTGTACACGAGCTTTTGCGTCCATTGAGGTCGTGACATCATTTTGCGTGTCGGGTTATCTGATTGGCTTTCACTTGCGTCATCTTTCTAGCATATACTTCATATTATAAGTATTTCAGCTGAATTTATTTTGATTGATTATCATCTTCAAATAATGAATTCTATAGTTATGTATCAAAAGTAGTTTTTTTTTACCATGAAATAATCTGAGTCGATATTTCTAATAGTCATTTTCGTTTTTAAAACGATGCGCCTTTGACAAATTTTATATAGCTCATTCGTATAATTTGCTTCATTTCTAAGAAAAAGGCCGAGGTGGTCGGAAGATTGAAGAGCAAATCAGATAAGGCGAAACACTAGGTGGTGTCACAACCTCCTGTCAATGAAAGGTGAAGATAACGAACAGTGATCAATCTCATAACTTCTCTAAGGACTACAAAATAATTTAGAGTTGGGCATACACGGACCCCTTGACATACTAGAGGTGGGATCAGAGGTAAGCAGAGTAATCCATAGTCAAAATCAGTGTGCCAAGAACGGCCTAACAATCGGTATGAAACAGGTCTTCAGCAATAGGTTGCATTGGCAAACTAAAACACAATAACGACCATATATTATTTTTAAAAGATATTTTTATTAACTTTCACATTCATATAATTTTTACAACACACACACACACTTAAAAGACTGGCAGGGGAATTATATTTACATTTCATAAATATCCTTTCCAATGAGAACCTCAAACAGTAATCAATCAACAAAATTCATTTAACTGTTATAGAATCCCTCTACATCTTCGGAACAATCGAGAAAAGAAAAAGGTCTTGGTTCTTCTCTCTTTCTTTGCTTTCTTCTCATCATTCTTCTTTTCCTTTTCATTCTCCTGAAATGATGAGTGATTGATAATAAATTGATATCTAATGTCAAAAGTATCCAATATTCTCTTTTTAAAATAGTTTCCTTTGTTCAAGGTTATACAAGTTTATCGTTTGATTCATTTCACACACATTTCATGTACAGCTGTAGACGTACATATATTACATGAAATTAAACAAGATACTCACTTTCTTATAATTTAATGGGTTGGGCTTAGACCATGGTTTATGAATCATGGAACTGTTTTGCTGGAAACGAAAAAAGAAATGTCTATTTTCAAAATGTCAAAATAACCGCCAGAATTTGGAGGTAAAATAGTGTATTTAGATGTTGTAAGATATAACATTCTGCACAATTGACCTTTTCTTCGGCAGACAACAGAGTGTTCGAGGTCCCAGTCTCATTCATCAGCTCTTTACTGATGTCTGTGTTGTTGTTGTCTTCTTTATTCTGTTTGGTAAGTTTTAAAACGAATAGGTATTACAAGTATATTACGTGAAATGATGATACCGTATATATACATGTACCTATAGGCCTACTCAAAATTCATACTACATGTATATACATTTTGTGGGAATTTTAAAGTATTACACAAACATTCCAAATTACCTCTGATAAAAACCCGTCCAGAACCAGTGGACTTATCATCATTCTGATGTACTGGTGAAGGTCTTCATTTTCCTGAAAAGAGACAGAAACACTAAAACATTGCTACATGAATGTAATGCATCTGTTGTCCACAGACTGAAGATAAACGGATAACAATTCACCTCCTCCTCATTCTCTCCCTCCACGTGACTATTCTGCGGAGTTAGTTCAGTGCCTCTAATATCGTCCATGCCTTCTTCTTTGTAAGCTTCTTCCACTCCTTTTTCTTCCATGTCTTCTTCTTTAGAAGTTTTTTCTACATCTTCCTGTTTTTTTGTCTCTTCCAGGCCTTCATTTCTAATAGTCTCTTCCAAGTTATTCTCTTTAGTTGCCTCTTCAATGTCAGCCTCCTTGAATTCAAAACAAAATATCAACACACATCGAGCATAATCAGTTTATTTCTTGGTAGTCACATTTCAATAATGCATATGGCTAACCGTTGTAGGATTGTAAAAACAATGATATGAAAGGTGAAGATAACGAACAGTGATCAATCTCTTGACACACATATATAAGGAATACAAAATAAAGAGTTAGGCAAACACAGATCCCTGGATATACCATAGGTGGAATCAGGTGCCTTGGAGGAGTAAACGGAGTAATCCGTAGTCAAAATCAGTGTTCCAAGAACGGCCTTACAATCTGTATGAAACACGTCCAACAAAATTTGACCCAATGATAGGTTGTATTGGCAAACTAGATCATTATAACGACCATAGAATTAGCGAAATGCTTACTTTAAACGAGACTTTTGAAACCCTTGTAACATGAACTTGTTTGTCAGTAGCCTACTTCTATGTGTGATAGTGTATACTGCTTTGATGTAGTAATACTGATAATAACGATAACACCACTTACAACCAGGAGATCCAATCTGGGTTGAAATTGACCCCGACTCCACTCTCTACTAAAGTAATAGTGCACCGCATCGTCAGGGGCAAATGGCTGAAATTTTAAGTTTAAAATTCTTTATGCCAGTTAATAGCATATCAATTTAATATTGGAGAAAAATATCACCCCCATTGATATTCTATGTATTTGTGAAACTTGTGAAATAGATATCATTTCTAGTGGTAGGATGTACCTCCATATATGGCAGCTTTCTTTCAAGCCACTCCACGAGTTGTCTTCCGTCTTTAAATTCCGGCTTGGTGGCCTCTTCCCAAACGTTTTCTTCTTCATTCACTATGTCTTCTACATGTTCATCTATCACATCCTCTTCCATTTCCTCCTGCAAAATTATTACACAAATTACAACTGCATACACACTTTAGCAATACAATACTGTTTATATATCGATAAAAAAGAATCTTGTACTATTAAAGGAAAACCGAATCTTACATGCATTTAAGATCGTGTTTCCTTTAGAAACTAGATTTACAGGGGAGAGGGACTCTGAAAGTTGGTGGGGGTTGTTGTAATTTTATTTTGTAACTTCGTACAGTCTTCAGTATTCTGAATAAATATGTCACAGGTTGGCAAATAAGGTATTATAAACTATACTTGAATATTTCTTTGGATTTTAATATAAATATTTTGCAAATAGGAAAAAGAACTTGCATTTATAGACTCCATTTCAGGGTAATATTTCTCTTTATTCCAACTCCGAAAGAAATAACAGTGGACAGTGCCGTCGGGTTCAAATATCTGAAATGATGTATTTACATTCAAGCTTCATGGACAGAAAGGGAAATCACTTTAGAATATTTCTAAAGGCACATTCAAACAATATGTATGCGACTATACCTCTAGATAAGGAAGCTGTTGATCCAGCCACTCTAAGTATTCCCTTCCATCCTTGAACTCCGCTGCGTCTTCCCAGTCACCATCCATTGACGTTTGTTCTCTGTCACTTTCCTGGAAATACAGACATACAGGTACATACAATGAAACACTCAACCATTACCATTTCTCCATTGAGAGGACTCGAGGGGGGGGGGGGGGGGGGGGATCGCGTAACTTTTACTTGGCTTTGTTAAGAAAACATAGAACATGTACATCATATACCCCGGTAGTACCTTTATTAAGTTCTCCCCTTGGACACCTGTACATTTTGTCGAAAAACATTGCAGTGCAACATCTCCGTACGCAAATCCATAAGCATCTTGCTAGAAATGATAATGCAAGTCGTGATAATAAAAATTGTATATCATCACTAGATTTCTTTCATATCACATTTAAAGCATAATTTTCTGTTATATTGGCCATTGCTTTTATGTCCTTTTCTTCAGATTTTTTCAAACTCGTTTTTATTGTCTATGATTGCAAAACCACTCGGATTAGCTCAAAGGAAGAAAAGAAAAAGAAAAAAAGAAGAAGAAAAAAAACTATTATAAAGTGTTAAAACACAAGAAATTAATATATGGAACCATTTTAATCATGTAAGCTTTACTGCACCTCTTCCAGTCCAGCCTCCAATGTTCTCATGAACTCGCCGCCATTCTTGTATTTGGGTTCCTGAGAGAAGAAAATGGTTACACGTTCAATATGATACATATTTCAGTAAGTCAGCAATAAAACATGTCTGTAAATAACATGTGTAAATTAAGTGTACATAAAATGCTCATTACCATCACGATTTCCCTGCAAAATTTACTGATATTATAATAAGAATTCTTGCTTCTTCAATGTTTCTTGTGAAGCTCTTTCTTCTTCCTTAGAAACGATGACGTCACAATACCATGACGTTTTTGACGCAATACAACAGTGACGTTGAATGTATGAAGTTGGACAGAGGTCTTTTGGATGCGACTTTTAAAAACGGAAGTCCCGTGTGACGAAAATGAACCCCCACTACTACAATTGAATTCATTGAATTAATGCGCGCATCAAATCTATTATTGCTCTCATTAATTCAATTAATGCGCGCATCAATTGAATTGAAGAGAGCAATAATTGAATTAATACGCGCATTAAATGAATTATTGCTCTCATTAATTCAATTGATGCGCGCATTTTCATTTGATGAGAACAATAATTGATTTAATGCAGGCATTAATTCAATTAAAGAGAGCAATAACTGAATTGGTGATTTGGCGCTCCATGCATAAGTCGTTCTGAATAGTCCGTTTCTACCTTCTGTAAGCTTTTGAGATGACCACTTGTGAGATACTGATATATTATATGTAAAATGGTGTGCAACAAATCATGTAGACAAACAGGGGGCTACCTGCTTCAAGACCGATTCACGGGGTATAAACCAACTTTATCGAAGGACTTTCTGCGATTATCTCATCAGGCTAATGTAGTTCTACTTAATAACGTCTTTCGTCTAAACCCCATGCCCTGCTGGGGGCCCAGGGGGGCGAAGCCGCCGGAAGCTCCTGGATTTTACAGATTTTTTAGGGCTTGAAATATGTCTCCTATTTGGTCATTTGTACTATATTTTATCATTTTTTAATAAGGTGAAATTAATAAAATGACGCAAATTTTAAGGGGTTTGGGGAAAATAATTAAGTACTCGTGATCAAGTAATTCAGGAAATCAAAAGATTTTGTCATTTATTTCTCTGGGAGTGGAAGAAATTATTGCTTCTTTTATCGTTTAGTACATTTTTCTAAACAAGATACCACGATTTACATAAAATTTGAAAATTTTAGGGGGTGGGGTGGGTGCGCAATCCTTAAATCTGGCACTGGCTTTCATATTCTGTTTATGGAGTTTTTTTATATGGCAAGATCTTTCATTTAATACTATGTTGTTTGACCTCTTGACCTTGGGTTTACTTACTTATTAGATAACAAATCCTGTTCAATATCTCCACCGATCGCGGTAACTCAGTGGTAGAGCGTCTCGGTGCTTCGTAACCGGGAAGTGGTGAGTTCGAGCCCCGCTCGTGTCGTGGCCACGTCAAACCTAAGACTTTAAAATAGGTAGTGATTGCTCCTTTGTCAAATACTATTTAGGGTAGAGCTTTCGTATTTAGTATACATAGCTAGATTTCTTTCCGCAAAACCTTACCATGCATAAAAGTATGGAGCGCCAAATTAACATCAACTCAAATAATAGAAGAATTATTTGAAGATATCATCAATTCAATCATTGCTCTCTTTAACTGAATTAATGCGCGCATTAAATCAATTATTGCTGTCATCCAATGAATTAATGTGCGCTTCAATTCAATTATTGCTCTCATCAATTGAATTAATGAGAGCAATAATTTGATTTAATGCGCGCATTAATTCAATTATTGCTCTCTTCAATTAAGTTGATGAGCGCACCACTTGAATTAATGAGAGCAATAATAGATTTGATGCGTGCATTAATTCAATTAAATACTCTCTTCAATTCAATTGATGAGAGCATCAATTTCGTAGAAATATTGCTCGCAATAATTGATTTAGAGCTCGGTATAAATAATTTGATGATCCCTTTAATTCAATTGAAGATATCTTTAATTATTTACAATGCTTTTATATAAGGAATTAATGCGCGCATCAATTCTTTTAAAGAGAGCAACAATTCAATTAAAGAAATCATTAATTCAATTGTGGATATGTTGAATTGAAGATATCTTTAATTATTTAGTTGCTCTCTCTAAAAGAATTATTGCTCTCTTCAAATGAATTAAAAATATCATTAATTGAATTGAAGAGAGCAATAATTGAATTAATGCGCGCATTAAATCCATTATTGCTCTTATCAAATGAATTAATGCGCGCATCAATTCAATTATTGCTCTCATCAATTGATTTAATGCGCGCATTATATCAATTATTGCTCTCTTCAATTGAATTGTAGCGCGCATCAATTCAATTGTTGATATCATTAATTCATTTGAAGAGATCATTAATTCAATTAAAGCGTGCATCAATTCACCAGAAGAATTAATGTTCTCATCAATTCAATTAATGCGCGCAATAATTCAGAATTGAAGATATCATTAATTATTTGAAGAGATCTTTAATTCAATTGTTGCGCGCATCAAATGAATTGATGATATCTTCAAATAATTGAAGATATCTTCAATGATTTGAGTTTATGTTAATTTGGCGTTCCATAACTTTCCACATATATATTTGCATGTAAAACTTTAGTCCCTATTGTGGCCCCAACCTACATGTGTACCTCTGGAGGCCATGGTTTTTACAAACTTGAATCTGCACTATGTCAAAAAGCTTTCATGTAAATATCAGCTTTTCTGGCTCAGTGGTTCTTGTTGAGAGATGTTTCCTATATATTTGTATGCAGAACTTTGATCCCCCCTTGTGGCCCCATCTTCTTCTCCTCAAGAACCACTGAGCCAGAAAAGCTGAGATTTATATGAAAGCTTCCTGATATAGTACAGATTCAAGTTTGTTCAAATCATGGCCCCCGGGGGTTGGATGCAGCAATTTACATAAAATTTGAAAATGTTAGGGGGCGCACGCCAGCTGTAGCTCCCTTAAATCCGCCACTGATATTCTGCCATTCATTTCATTGTACACGAGCTTTTGCGTCCATTGAGGTCGTGACATCATTTTGCGTGTCGGGTTATCTGATTGGCTTTCACTTGCGTCATCTTTCTAGCATATACTTCATATTATAAGTATTTCAGCTGAATTTATTTTGATTGATTATCATCTTCAAATAATGAATTCTATAGTTATGTATCAAAAGTAGTTCTTTACCATGAAATAATCTGAGTCGATATTTCTAATAGTCATTTTCGTTTTTAAAACGATGCACCTTTGACAAATTTTATATAGCTCTTTCGTATAATTTGCTTCATTTCTAAGAAAAAGGCCGAGGTGGTCGGAAGATTGAAGAGCAAATCAGATAAGGCGAAACACTAGGTGGTGTCACAACCTCCTGTCAATGAAAGGTGAAGATAACAAACAGTGATCAATCTCATAACTTCTCCAAGGACTACAAAATAATTTAGAGTTGGGCATACACAGACCCTTTGACATACTAGAGGTGGGATCAGAGGTAAACGGAGTAATCCATAGTCAAAATCAGTGTGCCAAGAACGGTTTAACAATCGGTATGAAACAGGTCTTCAGCAATAGGTTGCATTGGCAAACTAAAACACAATAACGACCATATATTATTTTTAAAAGATATTTTTATTAACTTTCACATTCATATAATTTTTACAACACGCACACACATTTAAAAGACTGGCAGGGGAATTATATTTACATTTCATAAATATCCTTTCCAATGAGAACCTCAAACAGTAATCAATCAACAAAATTCAGTTAACTGTGTTATAGAACCCCTCTACATCTTCGGAACAATCGAGAAAAGGAAAAGGTCTTGGTTCTTCTCTCTTTCTTTGCTTTCTTCTCATCATTCTTCTTTTCCTTTTCATTCTCCTAAAATGATGAGTGATTGATAATAAATTGATACCTAATGTCAAAAGTATCCAATATTCTCTTTAAAAAAATAATTTCCTTTGTTCAAGGTTATACAAGTTTATCGTTTGATTCATTTCACACACATTTCATGTACATCTGTAGACGTACATATATTACATGAAATTAAACAAGATACTCACTTTCTTATAATTTAATGGGTTGGACTTAGACCATGGTTTATGAATGATGGAACTGTTTTGCTGGAAACGAAGAAAAAAATGTCTATTTTCAAAATGTCAAAATAACCGCCAGAATTTGGAGGTAAAATAGTGTATTTAGATATTGTAAGATATGCACAATTGACCTTTTCTTCGGCAGCCAACAGAGTGTTCGAGGCTCCAGTCTCATTCATCAGCTCTTTACTGATGTTTGTGTTGTTGTCTTCTTTATTCTGTTTGGTAAGTATTAAAACGAATAGGTATTACAAGTATATTACGTGAAATGATGATACCGTGTATATATATATATATATATATATATATATATATATATATATATATATATACATGTACCTATAGGCCTACTCACAATTCATACTACATGTATATACATTTTGTGGGAATTTTAAAGTATTACGCAAACATTCCAGATTACCTCTGATAAAAACCCGTCCAGAACCAGTGGACTTATCATCATTCTGATGTACTGGTGAAGGTCTTCCTGAAAAGAGACAGAAACACTAAAACATTGCTACATGAATGTAATGCATCTGTTGTCCACAGACTGAAGATAATAATTCACCTACTCCTCATTCTCTCCCTCCACGTGACTATTCTGCGGAGTTAGTTCAGTGGCTCTAATATCGTCCATGCCTTCTTCTTTGTAAGCTTCTTCCACCCCTTTTTCTTCCATGTCTTCTTCTTTAGAAGTTTTTTCTACATCTTCCTGTGTTTTTGTCTCTTCCAGGCCTTCATTTCTAATAGTCTCTTCCAAGTTATCCTCTTTAGTTGCCTCTTCAATGTCAGCCTCCTTGAATTCAAAACAAAATATCAACACACATCGAGCATAATCAGTTTATTTCTTGGTAGATACATTTCAATAATGCATATGGCTAACCGTTGTAGGATTGTAAAAACAATGATATGAAAGGTGAAGATAACGAACAGTGATCAATCTCTTGACACACATATATAAGGAATACAAAATAAAGAGTTAGGCAAACACAGATCCCTGGATATACCAGAGGTGGAATCAGGTGCCTTGGAGGAGTAAACGGAGTAATCCGTAGTCAAAATCAGTGTGCCAAGAACGGCCTTACAATCTGCATGAAACACGTCCAACAAAATTTGACCCAATGTCATTATAACGACCATAGAATTAGCGAAATGCTTACTTTAAACGAGACTTTTGAAACCCTTGTAACATGAACTTGTTTGTCAGTAGCCTACTTCTATGTGTGATAGTGTATACTGCTTTGATGTAGTAATACTGATAATAACGATAACACCACTTACAACCAGGAGATCCAATCTGGGTTGAAACTGACCCCGACTCCACTCTCTACTAAAGTAATAGTGCACCGCATCGTCAGGGGCAAATGGCTGAAATTTTAAGTTTAAAATTCTTTATGCCAGTTAATAGCATATCAATTTAATATTGGAGAAAAATATCACGCCCCATTGATATTCTATATAGTTGTGACACTTTTGGAATATATATCATTTCTAGTGGTAGGATATACCTCCATATATGGCAGCTTTCTTTCAAGCCACTCCACGAGTTGTCTCCCGTCTTTAAATTCCGGCTTGGTGCCCTCTTCCCAGACGTTTTCCTCTTCATTCAGTATGTCTTCTACATGTTCATCTATCACATCCTCTTCCAGTTCCTCCTGCAAAATTATTACACAAATTACAACTGCATACACACTTTAGCAATACAATACTGTTTATATATCGATAAAAAAAAGAATCTTGTACTATTAAAGAAAAACCGAATTTGACATGCATTTAAGATCGTGTTTCCTTTAGAAACTAGATTTACAGGGGAGAGGGGCTCTGAAAGTTGGTGGGGGTTGTTGTAATTCTATTTTGTAACTTCGTACAGTCTCCAGTATTCTGAATAAATCTGTCACAAGTTGGCAAATAAGGTATTATAAACTATACTTGAATATTTCTGTCACAGTATTCTGAATAAATCTGTCACAAGTTGGCAAATAAGGTATTATAAACTATACTTGAATATTTCTTTGGATTTTAATATAAATATTTTGCAAATAAGAAAAAGAACTTGCATTTAAAGACTCCATTTCAAGGTAATATTTCTCTTTATTCCAACTCCGAAAGAAATAACTGTGGACAGTGCCGTCGGATTCAAATATCTGAAATGATGTATTTACATTTAAGCTTCATAGACAAAAAGGGAAATCACTTTAGAATATTTCTAAAGGCACATTCAAACAATATGTATGCGACTATACCTCTAGATAAGGAAGCTGTTGATCCAGCCACTCTAAGTATTCCCTTCCATCCTTGAACTCCGCTGCGTCTTCCCAGTCACCATCCATTGACGTTTGTTCTCTGTCACTTTCCTGGAAATACAGACATACAGGTACATACAATGAAACACTCAACCATTACCATTTCTCCATTGAGAGGACTCGAAGGGGGTGGGTGGGGGGGGGGATCGCGCAACTTTTACCTGGCTTTGTTAAGAAAACATAGAACATGTACATCATATACCCCGGTAGTACCTTTATTAAGTTCTCCCCTTGGACACCTGTACATTTTGTTGAAAAACATTGCAGTGCAACATCTCCGTATGCAAATCCATAAAATGATAATGCAAGTCTTGATAATAAAAATTGTATATCACCACTAGTTTTCTGTCATATCACATTTAAAGCATAATTTTCTGTTATATTGGCCATTGCTTTTATGTCCTTTTCTTCAGATTTTTTCAAACTCGTTTTTATTGTCTATGATTGCAAAACCACCCGAATTAGCTCAAAAGAAGAAAAGAAAAAGGAAAAAAGGGGGAAAAAACTATTATAAAGTGTTAAAACACAAGAAATTAATATATGGAACCATTTTAATCATGTAAGCTTTACTGCACCTCTTCCAGTCCAGCCTCCAATGTTCTCATGAATTCGCCGCCATTCTTGTATTTGGGTTCCTGAGAGAAGAAAATGGTTACACGTTCAGTATGATACATATTTCAGTAAGTCAGCAATAAAACATGTCTGTAAATAACATGTGTAAATTAAGTGTACATAAAATGCTCATTACCATCACGATTTCCCTGCAAA
The DNA here is from genome assembly GCF_947568905.1 of Ostrea edulis. Classification (NCBI taxonomy): domain Eukaryota; kingdom Metazoa; phylum Mollusca; class Bivalvia; order Ostreida; family Ostreidae; genus Ostrea; species Ostrea edulis. Next base: position 33,017,608 of record NC_079167.1, on the reverse strand, counting down.
ATTTACTGATAGTATAATAAGAATTCTTGCTTCTTCAATGTTTCTTGTGAAGCTCTTTCTTCTTCCTTAGAAACGATGACGTCACAATGCCATGACGTTTTTGACGCAATACAACAGTGACGTTGAATGTATGAAGTTGGACAGAGGTCGTTTGGATGCGACTTTTAAAAACGGAAGTCCCGTGTGACGAAAATGAACCCCCACTACTACAATTGAATTCATTGAATTAATGCGCGCATCAAATCTATTATTGCTCTCATTAATTCAATTAATGCGCGCATCAATTGAATTGAAGAGAGCAATTATTGAATTAATACGCGCATTCAATGAATTATTGCTCTCATTAATTCAATTGATGCGCGCATTTTCATTTGATGAGAGGAATAATTGATTTAATGCAGGCATTAATTCAATAAAAGAGAGCAATAACTGAATTGGTGATTTGGCGCTCCATGCATAAGTCGTTCTGAATAGTCCGTTTCTACCTTCTGTAAGCTTTTGAGATGACCACTTGTGAGATACTGATATATTATATGTAAAATGGTGTGCAACAAATCATGTAGACAAACAGGGGGCTACCTGCTTCAAGACCGATTCACGGGGTATAAACCAACTTTATCGAAGGACTTTCTGCGATTATCTCATCAGGCTAATGTAGTTCTACTTAATAACGTCTTTCGTCTAAACCCCATGCCCTGCTGGGGGCCCAGGGGGGCGAAGCCGCCGGAAGCTCCTGGATTTTACAGATTTTATAGGGCTTGAAATATGTCTCCTATTTGGTCATTTGTACTATATTTTATCATTTTTTAATAAGGTGAAATTAATAAAATGACCCAAATTTTAAGGGTTTTGGGGGAAATAATTAAGTTCTCGTGATCAAGTAATGCAGGAAATCAAAAGATTTTGTCATTTATTTCTCTGGGAGCGGAAGAAATTATTGCTTCTTTTATCGTTTAGTACATTTTTCTAAACAAGATACCACGATTTACATAAAATTTGAAAATTTTAGGGGGGGGGGGGTGCGCCCTCCTTAAATCTGGAACTGGCTTTCATATTCTGTTTATGGAGTTTTTTTTATATGGCAAGATCTTTCATTTAATACTATGTTGTTTGACCTCTTGACCTTGGGTTTACTTACTTATTAGATAACAAATCCTGTTCAATATCTCCACCGATCGCGGTAACTCAGTGGTAGAGCGTCTCGGTGCTTCGTAACCGGGAAGTGGTGAGTTCGAGCCCCGCTCGTGTCGTGGCCACGTCAAACCTAAGACTTTAAAATAGGTAGTGATTGCTCCTTTGTCAAATACTATTTAGGGTAGAGCTTTCGTATTTAGTATACATAGCTAGATTTCTTTCCGCAAAACCTTACCATGCATAAAAGTATGGAGCGCCAAATTAACGTAAACTCAAATAATAGAAGAATTATTTGAAGATATCATCAATTCAATCATTGCTCTCTTTAACTGAATTAATGCGCGCATTAAATCAATTATTGCTGTCATCCAATGAATTAATGTGCGCTTCAATTCAATTATTGCTCTCATCAATTGAACTGATGCTGTCATCAATTGAATTAATGAGAGCGATAATTTGATTTAATGCGCGCATTAATTCAATTATTGCTCTCTTCAATTAAGTTGATGCGCGCACCAATTGAATTAATGAGAGGAATAATAGATTTGATGCGTGCATTAATTAAATTAAATGCTCTCTTCAATTCAATTGATGAGAGCATCAATTTCGTAGAAATATTGCTCGCAATAATTGATTTAGAGCTCGGTATAAATAATTTGATGATCTCTTTAATTCAATTGAAGATATCTTTAATTATTTACAATGCTTTTATATAAGGAATTAATGCGCGCATCAATTCTTTTAAAGAGAGCAACAATTCAATTAAAGATATCATTAATTCATTTGTGGATATGTTGAATTAAAGATATCTTTAATTATTTAGTTGGTCTCTCTAAAAGAATTATTGCTCTCTTCAAATGAATTAAAAATATCATTAATTCAATTGAAGAGAGCAATAATTGAATTAATGCGCGCATTAAATCCATTATTGCTGTCATCAAATGAATTAATGCGCGCATCAATTCAATTATTGCTCTCATCATATTTGAGTTAATGCGCGCATTATATCAATTATTGCTCTCTTCAATGTTGCTATCATTAATTCATTTGAAGAGATTATTAATTCAATTAAAGCACGCATCAATTCAGCCGAAGAATTAATGCTATCATCAGTTCATTTAATGCGCGCAATGATCCAGAATTGAAGATATCATTAATTATTTGAAGAGATAAATTGCGCTCCATATATAAGCTATATGACTTTCACCTTCTCCAGAACAGTCTCGCAAGGTCATGTTGGTCATATTGATGTTGATCCCCATATTGTGTGATTATGTTTTGACCCTTTAAGGCTATAGGTTGAGATACAATATAGGTTCACATTTTTTCATAAGAATAAAGATTGGGGAAAAAATCTGTTAAAATTCACACTGTGAACAACAGGGTCAAGGTGACTCACAGTCAAGATGGCTCATGGGTCATTTGTTCCATATGCTCTTTGTGACAAGGTTGGGATGAGAATTGGAATTTAATGTGTTGAACGGGGGAAATGTATGGAGCGCCAAATTAACATAAACTCAAATAATTGAAGATATCATCAATTTAATTATTGCTCTCTTTAATTGAATTAATGCGCGCATTAAATCAATTATTGTTCTCATCAAATGAATTAATGCGCGCTTCAATTCAATTATTGCTCTCATCAATTGAATTAATGCGCGCATCAATTGGATTAATGAGAGCAATAATTGATTTAATGCTCGCATTAATTCAATTATTGTTCTCTTCAATCCAATTGATCAGAGCATCAATTGAATCAATGAGAGCAATAATAGATTTGATGCGCGCATTAATTCAATTATTGCTCTCTTCAATTCAATTGATGAGAGCATCAATTTGGTAGAAATATTGCTCGCAATAATTGATTTAGAGCTCGGTATAAATAATTTGATGATCTCTTTAATTCAATTGAAGATATCTTTAATTATTTATAATGCTTTTGTATAAGGAATTAATGCGCGCATCAATTCTTTTAAAGAGAGCAACAATTCAATTAAAGAAATCATTAATTCAATTGTGGATATGTTGAATTGAAGATATCTTTAATTATTTAGTTGCTCTCTCTAAAAGAATTATTGCTCTCTTCAAATGAATTAAAATATCATTAATTGAATTGAAGAGAGCAATAATTGAATTAATGCGCGCATTAAATCCATTATTGCTCTCATCAAATGAATTAATGCGCGCATCAATTCAATTATTGCTCTCATCAATTGATATAATGCGCGCATTATATCAATTATTGCTCTCTTCAATTGAATTGTAGCGCGCATCAATTCAATTGTTGATATCATTAATTCATTTGAAGAGATCATTAATTCAATTAAAGCGTGCATCAATTCACCAGAAGAATTAATGCTCTCATCAATTCAATTAATGCGCGCAATAATTCAGAATTGAAGATATCATTAATTATTTGAAGAGATCTTTAATTCAATTGTTGCGCGCATCAAATGAATTGATGATATCTTCAAATAATTGAAGATATCTTCAATGATTTGAGTTTATGTTAATTTGGCGTTCCATAACTTTCCACATATATATTTGCATGTAAAACTTTAGTCCCTATTGTGGCCCCAACCTACATGTGTACCTCTGGAGGCCATGATTTTTACAAACTTGAATCTGCACAATGTCAGAGAGCTGTCATGTAAATGTCAACTTCTTTGGCTCATTGGTTCTTGAGAAGATTTTTAAAACTTTGATCCCCCTTGTGGTCCCATCCTACCCCCAAAGGCGTGATTTGAACAAACTTAAATCTGCACTATGTCAGAAAGCTTTCATGTAAATATCAGCTTTTCTGGCTCAGTGGTTCTTGTTGAGAAGATTTTTCCTATATATTTGTATGCAGAACTTTGATCCCCCCTAGTGGCCCCATCTTCTTCTTCTCAAGAACCACTGAGCCAGAAAAGCTGAGATTTATATGAAAGCTTCCTGATGTAGTACAGATTCAAGTTTGTTCAAATCATGGCCCCCGGGGGTTGGATGCAGCAATTTACATAAAATTTGAAAATGTTAGGGGGTGCACGCCAGCTGTAGCCCCCTTAAAACCGCCACTGATATTCTGCCATTCATTTCATTGTACACGAGCTTTTGCGTCCATTGAGGTCGTGACATCATTTTGCGTGTCGGGTTATCTGATTGGCTTTCACTTGCGTCATCTTTCTAGCATATACTTCATATTATAAGTATTTCAGCTGAATTTATTTTGATTGATTATCATCTTCAAATAATGAATTCTATAGTTATGTATCAAAAGTAGTGTTTTTTACCATGAAATAATCTGAGTCGATATTTCTAATAGTCATTTTCGTTTTTAAAACGATGCGCCTTTGACAAATTTTATATAGCTCTTTCGTATAATTTGCTTCATTTCTAAGAAAAGGGCCGAGGTGGTCGGAAGATTGAAGAGCAAATCAGATAAGGCGAAACACTAGGTGGTGGCACAACCTCCTGTCAATGAAAGGTGAAGGTAACGAACAGTGATCAATCTCATAACTTCTCTAAGGACTACAAAATAATTTAGAGTTGGGCATACACGGACCCCTTGACATACTAGAGGTGGGATCAGAGGTAAGCGGAGTAATCCATAGTCAAAATCAGTGTGCCAAGAACGGCCTAACAATCGGTATGAAACAGGTCTTCAGCAATAGGTTGCATTGGCAAACTAAAACACAATAACGACCATATATTATTTTTAAAAGATATTTTTATTAACTTTCACATTCATATAATTTTTACAACACACACACACTTAAAAGACTGACAGGGGAATTATATTTACATTTCATAAATATCCTTTCCAATGAGAACCTCAAACAGTAATCAATCAACAAAATTCATTTAACTGTGTTATAGAACCCCTCTACATCTTCGGAACAATCGAGAAAAGAAAAAGGTCTTGGTTCTTCTCTCTTTCTTTGCTTTCTTCTCATCATTCTTCTTTTCCTTTTCATTCTCCTGAAATGATGAGTGATTGATAATAAATTGATATCTAATGTCAAAAATATCCAATATTCTCTTTAAAAAAATAATTTCCTTTGTTCAAGGTTATACAAGTTTATCGTTTGATTCATTTCACACACATTTCACGTACAGCTGTAGACGTACATATATTACATGAAATTAAACAAGGTACTCACTTTCTTATAATTTAATGGGTTGGGCTTAGACCATGGTTTATGAATGATGAAACTGTTTTGCTGGAAACGAAGAAAAAAATGTCTATTTTCAAAATGTCAAAATAACCGCCAGAATTTGGAGGTAAAATAGTGTATTTAGATACTGTAAGATATAACATTATGCACAATTGACCTTTTCTTCGGCAGACAACAGAGTGTTCGAGGTCCCAGTCTCATTCATCAGCTCTTTACTGATGTCTGTGTTGTTGTTGTCTTCTTTATTCTGTTTGGTAAGTTTTAAAACGAATAGGTATTACAAGTATATTACGTGAAATGATGATACCGTATATATACATGTACCTATAGGCCTACTCACAATTCATACTACATGTATATACATTTTGTGGGAATTTTAAAGTATTACGCAAACATTCCAGATTACCTCTGATAAAAACCCGTCCAGAACCAGTGGACTTATCATCATTCTGATGTACTGGTGAAGGTCTTCCTGAAAAGAGACAGAAACACTAAAACATTGCTACATGAATGTAATGCATCTGTTGTCCACAGACTGAAGATAAACGGATAATAATTCACCTCCTCCTCATTCTCTCCCTCCACGTGACTATTCTGCGGAGTTAGTTCAGTGCCTCTAATATCGTCCATGCCTTCTTCTTTGTAAGCTTCTTCCACTCCTTTTTCTTCCATGTCTTCTTCTTTAGAAGTTTTTTCTACATCTTCCTGTGTTTTTGTCTCTTCCAGGCCTTCATTTCTAATAGTCTCTTCCAAGTTATCCTCTGTAGTTGCCTCTTCAATGTCAGCCTCCTTGAATTCAAAACAAAATATCAACACACATCGAGCATAATCAGTTTATTTCTTGGTAGATACATTTCAATAATGCATATGGCTAACCGTTGTAGGATTGTAAAAACAATGATATGAAAGGTGAAGATAACGAACAGTGATCAATCTCTTGACACACATATATATATATATATGGAGCGCCAAATTAACATAAACTCAAATCATTGAAGATATCTTCAATTATTTGAAGATATCATCAATTCATTTGATGTGCGCAACAATTGAATTAAAGATCTCTTCAAATAATTAATGATATCTTCAATTCTGAATTATTGCGCGCATTAAATGAATTGATGATAGCATTAATTCTTCTGCTGAATTGATGCGCGCTTTAATTGAATTAATGATCTCTTCAAATGAATTAATGATATCAACAATTGAATTGATGCGCGCTACAATTCAATTGAAGAGAGCAATAATTGATATAATGCGCGCATTAAATCAATTGATGAGAGCAATAATTGAATTGATGCGCGCATTAATTCATTTGATGAGAGCAATAATGGATTTAATGCGCGCATTAATTCAATTATTGCTCTCTTCAATTGAATTAATGATATCTTTAATTCATTTGAAGAGAGCAATAATTCTTTTAGAGAGAGCAACTAAATAATTAAAGATATCTTCAATTCAACATATCCACAATTGAATTAATGATCTCTTTAATTGAATTGTTGCTCTCTTTAAAAGAATTGATGCGCGCGTTAATTCCTTATACAAAAGCATTGTAAATAATTAAAGATATCTTCAATTGAATTAAAGAGATCATCAAATTATTTATACCGAGCTCTAAATCAATTATTGCGAGCAATATTTCTACCAAATTGATGCTCTCATCAATTGAATTGAAGAGAGCAATAATTGAATTAATGCGCGCATCAAATCTATTATTGCTCTCATTAATTCAATTGATGCTCTCATCAATTGAATTGAAGAGAGCAATAATTGAATTAATGCGTGCATTAAATCAATTATTGCTCTCATTAATTCAATTGATGCGCGCATTAATTCAATTGAAGAGAGCAATAATTGAATTGAAGCGCGCATTAATTCATTTGATGAGAGCAATAATTGACTTAATGCGCGCATTAATTCAATTAAAGAAAGCAATAGTTGAATTGATGATATCTTCAAATAATTGAAGATGTCTTCAATTATTTGAGTTTATGTTAATTTGGCGCTCCATATATATAAGGAATACAAAATAAAGAGTTAGGCAAACACAGATCCCTGGATATACCAGAGGTGGAATCAGGTGCCTTGGAGGAGTAAACGGAGTAATCCGTAGTCAAAATCAGTGTGCCAAGAACGGCCTTACAATCTGTATGAAACACGTCCAACAAAATTTGACCCAATGATAGGTTGTATTGGCAAACTAGATCATTATAACGACCATAGAATTAGCGAAATGCTTACTTTAAACGAGACTTTTGAAACCCTTGTAACAGGAAGCTGTTGATCCAGCCACTCTAAGTATTCCCTTCCATCCTTGAACTCCGCAGCGTCTTCCCAGTCACCATCCATTGACGTTTGTTCTCTGTCACTTTCCTGGAAATACAGACATACAGGTACATACAATGAAACACTCAACCATTACCATTTCTCCATTGAGAGGACTCGAGGGGGGGGGGGGGGATCGCGTAACTTTTACTTGGCTTTGTTAAGAAAACATAGAACATGTACATCATATACCCCGGTAGTACCTTTATTAAGTTCTCCCCTTGGACACCTGTACATTTTGTCGAAAAACATTGCAGTGCAACATCTCCGTACGCAAATCCATAAGCATCTTGCTAGAAATGATAATGCAAGTCGTGATAATAAAAATTGTATATCATCACTAGATTTCTTTCATATCACATTTAAAGCATAATTTCCTGTTATATTGGACATTGCTTTTATGTCCTTTTCTTCAGATTTTTTCAAACTCGTTTTTATTGTCTATGATTGCAAAACCACTCGGATTAGCTCAAAGGAAGAAAAGAAAAAGAAAAAAAAAAGAAGAAAAAAAAACTATTATGAAGTGTTAAAACACAAGAAATTAATATATGGAACCATTTTAATCATGTAAGCTTTACTGCACCTCTTCCAGTCCAGCCTCCAATGTTCTCATGAATTCGCCGCCATTCTTGTATTTGGGTTCCTGAGAGAAGAAAATGGTTACACGTTCAATATGATACATATTTCAGTAAGTCAGCAATAAAACATGTCTGTAAATAACATGTGTAAATTAAGTGTACATAAAATGCTCATTACCATCACGATTTCCCTGCAAAATTTACTGATATTATAATAAGAATTCTTGCTTGTGAAGCTCTTTCTTCTTCCTTAGAAACGATGACGTCACAATGCCATGACGTTTTTGACACAATCCAACAGTGACGTTGAATGTATGATATTAGAAGTGAAAGTTGGACAGAGATCTTTTGGATGCGACTTTTAAAAACGGAAGTCCCGTGTGACGAAAATGAACCCCCACTGCTACAATTGAATTCATTGAATTAATGCGCGCATCAAATCTATTATTGCTCTCATTAATTCAATTAATGCGCGCATCAATTGAATTGAAGAGAGCAATAATTGAATTAATGCGCGCATTCAATGAATTATTGCTCTCATTAATTCAATTGATGCGCGCATTTTCATTTTATGAGAGCAATAATTGATTTAATGCAGGCATTAATTCAATTAAAGAGAGCAATAACTGAATTGGTGATTTGGCGCTCCATACGTAAGTCGTTCTGAATAGTCCGTTTCTACCTTCTGTAAGCTTTTGAGATGACCACTTGTGAGATACTGATATATTATATGTAAAATGGTGGGCAACAAATCATGTAGACAAACAGGGGGCTACCTGCTTCAAGACCGATTCACGGGGTATAAACCAACTTTATCGAAGGACTTTCTGCGATTATCTCATCGGGCTTATGTAGTTCTACTTAATAACGTCTTTCGTCTAAACCCCATGCCCTGCTGGGGGCCCAGGGGGGCGAAGCCGCCGGAAGCTCCTGGATTTTACAGATTTTTTAGGGTTTGAAATATGTCTCCTATTTGGTCATTTGTACTATATTTCATCATATTTTAATAAGGTGAAATTAATAAAATGACGCAAATTTTAAGGGGTTTGGGGAAAATAATTAAGTACTCGTGATCAAGTAATTCAGGAAATCAAAAGATTTTGTCATTTATTTCTCTGGGAGTGGAAGAAATTATTGCTTCTTTATCGTTTAGTACATTTTTCTAAACAAGATACCACGATTTACATAAAATTTGAAAATTTTAGGGGGGGGGGGGTGCGCCCTCCTTAAATCTGGAACTGGCTTTCATATTCTGTTTATGGAGTTTTTTTTATATGGCAAGATCTTTCATTTAATACTATGTTGTTTGACCTCTTGACCTTGGGTTTACTTACTTATTAGATAACAAATCCTATTCAATATCTCCACCGATCGCGGTATCTCAGTGGTAGAGCGTCTCGGTGCTTCGTAACCGGGAAGTGGTGAGTTCGAGCCCCGCTCGTGTTGTGGCCACGTCAAACCTAAGACTTTAAAATAGGTAGTGATTGCTCCTTTGTCAAATACTATTTAGGGTAGAGCTTTCGTATTTAGTATACATAGCTAGATTTCTTTCCGCAAAACCTTACCATGCATATAAGTATGGAGCGCCAAATTAACATAAACTCAAATAATTGAAGAATTATTTGAAGATATCATCAATTCAATCATTGCTCTCTTTAACTGAATTAATGCGCGCATTAAATCAATTATTGCTGTCATCCAATGAATTAATGTGCGCTTCAATTCAATTATTGCTCTCATCAATTGAATTGATGCTCTCATCAATTGAATTAATGAGAGCAATAATTTGATTTAATGCGCGCATTAATTCAATTAAATGCTCTCTTCAATTCAATTGATGAAAGCATCAATTTCGTAGAAATATTGCTCGCAATAATTGATTTAGAGCTCGGTATAAATAATTTGATGATCTCTTTAATTCAATTGAAGATATCTTTAATTATTTACAATGCTTTTATATAAGGAATTAATGCGCGCATCAATTCTCTTAAAGAGAGCAACAATTCAATTAAAGATATCATTAACTCAATTGTGGATATGTTGAATTAAAGATATCTTTAATTATATAGTTGCTCTCTCTAAAAGAATTATTGCTCTCTTCAAATGAATTAAAAATATCATTAATTCAATTGAAGAGAGCAATAATTGAATTAATGCGCGCATTAAATCCATTATTGCTCTCATCAAATGAATTAATGCGCGCATTGCTCTCATCATATTTGAGTTAATGCGCGCATTATATCAATTATTGCTCTCTTCAATGTTGCTATCATTAATTCATTTGAAGAGATTATTAATTCAATTAAAGCACGCATCAATTCAGCAGAAGAATTAATGCTATCATCAGTTCATTTAATGCGCGCAATGATCCAGAATTGAAGATATCATTAATTATTTGAAGAGATAAATTGCGCTCCATATATAAGCTATATGACTTTCACCTTCTCCAGAAAAGCCTCGCAAGGTCATGTTGGTCATATTGATGTTGATCCCCATATTGTGTGAATTCAAGTTTGATTATGTTTTCACCCTTTAAGGCTATAGGTTGAGATACAATATAGGTTCACATTTTTTCATAAGAATAAAGATTGGGGAAAAAATCTGTTAAAATTCACACTGTGAACAGCAAGGTCAAGGTGACTCACAGTCAAGATGGCTCATGGGTCATTTGTTCCTTATGCTCTGTGTGGCAAGGTTGGGGTGAGAATTGGAATTTAATGTGTTGAACGGGGGAAATGTATGGAGCGCCAAATTAACATAAACTCAAATAATTGAAGATATCTTCAATTATTTGAAGATATCACCAATTCAATTAATGCTCTCTTTAATTGAATTAATGCGCGCATTAAATCAATTATTGCTCTCATCAAATGAATTAATGCGCGCTTCAATTCAATTATTGCTCTCATCAATTGAATTAATGCGCGCATCAATTGGATTAATGAGAGCAATAATTGATTTAATGCGCGCATTAATTCAATTATTGCTCTCTTCAATTCAATTGATGAGAGCATCAATTGAATTAATGAGAGCAATAATAGATTTGATGCGCGCATTAATTCAATTATTGCTCTCTTCAATTCAATTGATGAGAGCATTAATTTCGTAGAAATATTGCTCGCAATAATTGATTTAGAGCTCGGTATAAATAATTTGATGATCTCTTTAATTCAATTGAAGATATCTTTAATTATTTACAATGCTTTTGTGTAAGGAATTAACGCGCGCATCAATTCTTTTAAAGAGAGCAACAATTCAATTAAAGAGATCATTAATTCAATTGTGAATATGTTGAATTGAAGATATCTTTAATTATTTAGTTGCTCTCTCTAAAAGAATTATTGCTCTCTTCAAATGAATTAAAGATATTATTAATTCAATTGAAGAGAGCAATAATTGAATTAATGCGCGCATTAAATCCATTATTGCTCTCATCAAATGAAATGCTCAGATGAGCAATGTGTATCAGGGACCTTAATTCAAATGGGATCCACCCCCACCCCCGAAAAGATGGTTTTATATGAAATAACTTAACACAGAATTGCCTATTTTGCGCCCACTATTAATCTTGGTGAGATTCGGCACAAGTTTGAGTCGTCAGTTAAAATAAAATACCAATCTCTCCGAAAACGCGATTGTTGCAATTTGGATTTCCCGCCATTAAACTCTTTAACGTGTGGAGGGAAAATGTTCTAAGGTGTCTACTTCCGTTACTATGAATTGGTTTGTATTTTAGACAAGGTGCTTGTTTGTACACATTGCCCACACATGTTGACTTAGCCTAGTCGATGCTTTAGCGACGCATCAGAAATCAGCATCCATGATGGGGCGGATTGGAAACTCAGAACATGTGAAAAACAGACAGAGTTCCATAAAAAGTTCCGAATCATATCACATCCTGGATATTGAAATAGACGGGAATATCAACGCGTGTTCCAGCAAACTTTGTGATGTGTCGGACAGAGAAATACCTCTCTACAAATATACAGACATTCCAGATTTCCTACAAGGAAATCCTTACGTTATACAAGGTTACAGGGTCATGCTGCCCTTTAGTCTGTGTTTAAAAAGGTTCGATATTGCTTCTCGAAATTGTCTTCTATTAAGCAGGTGTCTGGTTCATCACCTGCCATTTCTAATTGTCCTTTATTTTTCAGTATATTTGTGTGGAGCAATGAAAGTATCAACATCTGGTCACATCTGTTCGGCTTTCTTCTCTTTGTGTTGCTGATGCTGTATGACAATTTTGTTATTTTACCCAGAATCAACAGTTCCTTTTCTGATCATTTTGTGGTCACACTTGGTTTGCTTTGTTATCAGGTAAGTAGATGTTTTCAAGCTGCTGCAGGCGTAAATATTTTTTTTACACGTGTGTTCTGATGTTATGCATCCCAACAGAATATTTTGCCGCTATCTAATTAAAATTAAATCTTGCATCCACTCCCCGGTTTTCGATATGTGACGTATCAAAAACTGGAGAGCGAATGGAAGATATAATTTTGATTAGATTGATTTCACCTCAGCTCTCCCTTAAGTTAATTGAGATCATTTTTACATCCATGGTAATTTTGTTCAAATGTGTTGTTGATGTATATTTAATATAGTGAATACTGATAAATCATTTTGTACCTTGTCTTACAGGTATGCATGTTGTGTTCTGTTGGTTTCCACATGTTCTGCTGTCACTCAGAGCGCGCTAGTCGCCGATGGTTGGCTGTGGATCTGACCGGGATTTCTCTTGGAGTTATCGGGTGTTACCTACCCGCTGTACATTATGCATTTTATTGTTTGTCTGTAAGTCTATCCACAGGTATTGGGATTTATTCCATCAGTTACTTTCAGTACCTAATGATGGTGATTAATTAGTCTAATTGGGTAGTGCTGTTTTTGGCAGCACTGTACACTGTCATTTGAATTTACTCTACAGGTGTTTTGTTACAGGTATGGAGAGACGTATATTTTATCATCATCACCATTCTTACGGTCAGCACAATAGTAATTCAGCTTCACCGCAAGTTCTTCTCCCACGGCTGGTTCCGATACAGAATCCTTATCTATGTTTTCCTGGCAGGGTATGGTGTTTTACCAACCATGCACTGGATTTACCTGAATGGTGGACTACAAACTGAAATTGTACAGGTAAACATTAGCCCAGTATGGCTAAAGCCAGCCTCTAATACTTCACAGTGTTATTAAACACGGTGAAATACATGTTGATGTAGTACTAGGGGCAGGGTTTTATTAGACTGGCAGCAGTCATTTTCAAGTTTCATAGACAATCTTCTTCCTGACTTTTACATGACAGGTTACAAGATAAAACATGTTGTAGAGTGCAGATTTTATGAGCAGGGTTTATCATCCAATACTTGTACAAGTATTGGAGCCTTGGTTAATGTTACACTCCTTATAAATATACCTCAGTTGGTTAGATTTACTTTGTGATGTCATCAAGGTCAGTGTTGGGTCATGCTGATTTTATTGTTCTATAGTAAAAGTCGTTGATATTTTTCTAAAGAAAATACTGTATATAGGGTTATTTTCGATCCGTATAATTTTTGCCTTTCTACACTTGTTGACGGTTTTGTTCCATTTTAAATTCACCCAGACACAATTGCGTTAAAAGGGCATGGACACGATTTGAGCTGAAAATTTTCAAATTTTATTTTTCATTTTTAAGGGGCTTCAAATTTAGGCCTTTGATCGGCGCTTACGGTCTTGGAGCATTGAGGGTTCTTTAGCGTGCCACACCTACTGTGACACGGGACATCCATTTTTAAGTCATCTCCGAGAATCGTGACATTCACACCTGATGCTGAGTGTTTGGCGATGGAACTGTCACTACCTGTTTTAACTAGTTGTTGAGTTATATGTGAGATACAACACTTGCAATTCTTTCGTTTGTAAACAAGGCTTGTGCCATGTTTTTGTTTACATTAGACTGTTTAATAGAAAAGAGCATGTTTAAAACAAAATGAGATGTGCCAAACACTAGAAAATTTTTCATTGTGTAAAGAATTAACTTATAGATTGAAAAAATCTTCTTTACACGAAACTTTTACTAGTTTATTTAACCTATGTAAACAAAAACATGGCATGAGCCTTGTTTACAAAACAAGGACTTGTGACTGCTGTATCTCCCATGTACCTTGGCTACTGACTTTCAAATTTTGACTGATCATTAGAAATACCTTAGTTAAGCATTCTAAACATTAAGAATAAAAATATAAAAAAAATTTCTGCTCAAATCGTGTCCATGTCCCTTTAAAGAGAGATGAGAAAAAAACCAATTTTGCCCAGTCTTAAATTCGCCCACTTACAATAAGGGCGGAAAGGGCGAATATAAATTGGGGGCAAATATTTCGGAATATATATCATATATAAATATACATGTGTACATTTTATTATTGATTTTTTTCTTTTCCAGTTGTTTATACCAAAAGTGATGACGATATATTGTAGTGGTGTTTTAGCCTTGGTATTTTATCTCAGTAAATTTCCCGAAAGATTTTTTCCAGGTAAATCAAATTCATTGTCATGAAAACACTTGTATAGAATGTTGAATTTGACTAGAAAACAAGAGTTTGAGTGATGTTAATGATTGACACTCTTTCTTTACAGGTTCCTTTGATTACATTGGTTCTAGTCATCAATGGTGGCACTTAATAGTTGTGGGTGCCTTCATCTACTGGCACTATGCTGGTCAGGAAATCTTACTCTACCGGCAGAGTCACCAGTGTCTTGTATAGTCTTTGTTACTGTGATATTACTGTTTTATTTATGTTGTAAGGCCGTGAACATAATAAACTCTTTCATCAAGTCTGAAGTTAGACTGCATCTCATTCATGAATATTATCTCTTCTGAATCTGAAAAAGTAGAAACCAAAAACCATGATTAGTAATCATAGTGCATTTTTAAACACAACTGGGCATAAATGCTAATTTTCTCCTTATTCTAGGTGTAATCATTGTAATAGAAAAACCTTTATACTATTTCTATATCTAATCTTGTAACAGGAATACAAAACTATTTCTAGGTTTGGTCCTTGTAATAGAAACTCATGACCATTACAAAGTCAAAAACAATCCTAGCCAACTATTCATTTGGCCATTCCACATATACTCGTGAACATTCAATTTTCTATTGTTTTCGAACCAGTTCATTTTTCATAAAATTAACTCTGAAATTAACCCATGACAGGTTTAAATGAAAACATCCCACTGGCCAGAAATTAATATTTATTAGATATCCATCAATATTTAGATTTTTTAATACTGTTGATTTCATAGAGTGTGATCCAATTTTCCGGATCACCACTGGTTTTTTTTATTCCGTATCAATCTCCTATGGAACAGATGGCGTCACAATGCATCAACACAATGTTGGTTTTTTGTGTGTGGAAAATATCGATCGTGTCACAAACAAAACTATGTCTGTGTTTTTGATAATTTGGATTATATTTATTGTCTTATTAATGCAGATCCAAAAATACATAAAAGTGTATATAAGGAATTTATTGTTACTACAGTAAATCAATATGAGAAGTTGGATCACATTGAATTGACAGGTGTGAATTATCAGATCAAACTCAATGCTTCACATCTCGTTTCATCTGATGATCCGTGCTTGTAAACTCGACGTGATCCAACTCTTTGGATCAAGTTACTGGCGTAATAATTTATATGTATATCATACAGAGACTATATGTTATCTTGTGCGAGCTGATAATCGGAACCTCCATCATCAACGGCAAACGGTCATCCGCACAATGAAATTGAGATTATTGTGAAATTTTATTGCAGTATTTAAAATATATTTCTTATGCGACCCACAATTTCTGACCCAAAAACATCATTTTTAGGTCATGAAGACTTCCTGTGAAGTTGAATTGATTAAGTTCGAACATACCCCAATAGGACATGTACCATATTAGAGATATCATC
>NC_079167.1:32958970-32996470 GCF_947568905.1 Ostrea edulis | reverse complement strand
CCATTCCTACTCCCAGGGGTCATGATTTTTACAAACTTGAATCTGCACTATGTCAGGAAGCTTTCGTGTAAATTTCAGCTTTTCTGGCCCAGTTGTTCTTTAGAGGAAGATTTTTAAATGACCCCACCCAATTTTTGCATTTATTTGTGATTATCTCTCATTTGAAGGGTGCATGACTCTTCATTTGAAGAAACTTGAAAGCCTTTCATCAAGGATGCTTTTTGCCAAGTTTGGTTGAAATTGGTCCAGTGGTACTGGGGAAGTTGAAAATGTAAAAAAAAGTTTACAGAGAGATGGACAGACGGCACAACAGGCTATCAGAAAAGCTCACTCGAGCTTTCAGCTCAGGTGAGCTAAAAGGGATAAAAAACATTACAAAACTCTCATTATTCAATTGATGTCACCAAACACACTGGCATACAATTACATAAGACACAAAATTACATAAAGAAATGCATAATCAGATTATAAGTTTACAAGTGTAAGGTGTAAACCGATCAATTAGCCAATTATATACTCAAGTGTGTCACCTCTACGAAGAAGCAGGGACGATGTTTCAACGCTGTTAACACCTAATTACCCCTCCGGCATTCAACAAAATCCAGGTAAGATCCAAGCGGAAATTATTACACGCTTGGGTAATGGTGAGTATACGCTACCACCACTTCAAAAAATCGTGAGTGAAAAACAATGAAATGTGTTTTACGTGACCCAACTTCACTTCGAGAGATTAAATGTTCAAGAGATCAATAGTAAATTTGCTTTGTTATATAAAGAAAAAAATCGGGACCATGATTTCACTTTGAGAGACCAAGAACTTCGAGAGATGGAAGTTCGAGCCATCAAGAGTTACCTGTATGTAAACAGTTCCTAATTTAGGAGTGTCTAATGACTCTTCTTTAGTTTATCTTTCAAGGTATGTATTTGTCTTTGGCAGTTTAATATCCTTGCAGCCAACAATGAAAAGAAAATCTGCCATAGTGCAGCTGCTTTGAGATTTCATTTGTAACGTCCAGTATTATGACCATTTTGTCTCTTATCAAACAGAGAGCTATAAGAGTTCGGAAACAGAGAAAACTGCTAGATCTGTTTTCTGATTGCCAAATATGAAGCTTTCCCCTGTACACCTAACATATATTTAAATATATATGATGCATTTTTTTCAAAGGATAGATGGTCACAATTCAGTAGACTGATTCTAGAATCTGAGATATGGGTTCTATAAGTGAGGAATATAGTTCAAGGAGAGTTTTTACAGAGAGATTACTCAGATTATTCAATATTGTGAAAAGGTTAAGACTGTTTCAAGCCATAAAAAGCTTTTCGAGCATGATCATCAAGTTGTTTAGCATCTGAGTTTTCCACAATTCATAAAAATGATACCACAATACTTATTCTCGAGAGAAATGACTGATTGTTTGAAATAAAAACAAGCTAATGTCGTAACAGGTTCCTTATTTGAGAAAATCATTACATTGGTTTTCTTAAGATTAACAATCAATTTTCATTTTGTACAAAATTGTGAAAGGCAATCTAAGCAGTTCTGAAGACCCTCTTATGTAAGTAGAATATTTAATTGGGGAGAGTTAAAGGTTTGCACCCTAGTTTTGTGCAATCTGCTTTGCTTAAGTAGCACTACAGTAACATGAGCAAAACACCAATCTTTAAAAAACACTTACAAATTTTTCTAGTTTGTCAACGAAGGCTTTGTCTGGTATTTTACTCCTGTAGTACTCAAAGTCCACAGCAGGCTTGGTTTCTGGCTTCGTTGTTAACCTATTGGGGGAGAAAAGCACTTAGTATTTACTAAAAAAAATCAGACACAGAAGCTATAAGTATGCTTTAAGTTGCACTTATATACTGTCTAGTGATGCATATTCAAATATGATTACGAAGTTTCAGCATGCAGCCTTGACTGGAGCACTTGCACCTTTGACATTCACATATCAACCCGAATTTTCTCTAAAGTTGTTCTATACAGTCACTATTCATTGATAGCACTGTCTACACATAGAAGTAATTAAGCTTTCTAGAATTTGAAAAACCATTACTAAAATATAGATAATCTAATTTACACATTCATTTAATCGTAACACGATAAAAAAAATACTGTACTTACGATCCAGACAACCCTTGGTTAAACATGGCTAGCTCTTTGGCTTTTGGTGCCACATCTGCTGGAAAACTTTTTATGAATTCTGACATATTTATACTTGACTTTGATATTCTGGAGCAACGGAGGATTTCAAAGAACCTCATTTTGAGAGTTCTTCGGTTTTCCGAGGTTCACTACTTGCAAACGGAGGAGAGGACGTCAAGGTCTCTAAAAGGTTTGCTGTTGCTAGAAGTATAATCAACTTGTTCGTAAGCCCATGCGATAGTATCTTTAATGTAGTGACGCCTGACGGGTTTTGAGAGGACTTCCAGAGATTGCATGTATCCCTCCTTTTCGTTCAACATCTTAAACAAAAGGGCCATTATTTATTTTTTTGTCATCTCTGGGTCTTCAACCCCTCTCCCTTTCTGGGCGGGAAAAGTACAAGCTTGGATGGGAAAAGTTCAGTCTGATTAAGACCAGCCCCCCTTCTCCTATCGTCGTCAGTCTGATTAAACCATCGGACGATAGGAGAAAGGGGGCTGGTTTTAATCAGACTGGGAAAAGTTTTAATTTGCCCCCCCCCCTTTTTTTTTTTTTTTTTAAACATTTAGTAATATTGCAATCAGTCGTCCAAAAATTACTTCGTTAAGAGCCATCCTGGTCTACGTACAAGTACTCCGAAGTTGATACTAAAAATTATGCTGGAATTCGTCGTAGACAATATCCTTAACCTATGCCTGTAGGACTGCCCATGAGCATATATTGTTGTCCTTTATTAGCTAACCTGGCTTTATCCTTCATTTATTAAAATAATTCCTATTAAAATGAAGAAATTTCTTGCTGCACATGATACACCTTTTTTAAAACCTCGAAAAAAGGCGGATTTTGGTGGTAGATTTTATTTATATAATTTATTATTCGGGAAAAAATAATACAAAACTTCTATATCTGACAACCGAGCCCCTGTGACCTAAACGGTAAACAATGCAAAATCAATAGTGATAGAAAGTTAGTTTAACAATCAAATCACTTATTTGAAGCGAACAGTAGTGTCACCCAAGTGCACCGGCTGAAGCTGAACGTAAATTTCCAGACATGAATTATATTCCGAGATTCGGTGAAGGCATCAGTCCAAATATTCAGCCAAGCCGAATCTCATCCGAGATTAAGGTGTGGATTGCAAACTAATGATTCAAATTTCTCACTAGCTGCATTAATGTAACCCTCTCCATTTGTTTTTATTCCGATGTTTACGGGAGACCCCCCCCCCCCCCCCCCCAAAAAAAACAATCGGAGAGAGCTACATTATTGCTGCTACTTTCTGACAAACGGGATGACTTCGGTTTCTCCATCACAAATTAACTTTCCCACATTTATGTAGCAATATCAATCCTCTTGACACATTATATATGCTTTTTTTATTACTTTGGGTTGAACTTGAAATTTGTAGGTCAATTCAATTTTTTGAAAGGGCTTGGAAAGGACTACATTTTGTGGCGAATGGACTGTTTGATCATAAAACTAAATCTTCATGGTTTACCGTATCTGCTTTATCCTATAGTTAATATTTCCAGATATTCATAACCCTAGGTATGTATAGTTTGAATTTTATAATGTTCACGAAATAATTCATGATACACAGACGAATTCAAATGTGAATTCATTATTTTGGTTTCCGTGGTGATCCAGGTTAGAATAGGTCCTCAGTACCCATTGCTTGTCGTAAGAGGCGACTAAATGGGGCGGTCCTTCGGATGAGACCACAAAAACCGAGGTCCCGTGTCACAGCAGGTGTGGCACGATAAAGATCCCCCCCCCCCCCCCCGCTCAAAGGCCATAAGCGCCGAGCATAGGACGAAATTTTGCAGCCCCTCACCGACGTCTCCATATCTGTGAAAGATTTTCGAGTTGGACGTTATACAATATACAACCAACCAACCGTTACTTTGATTGATGCATTTTTCCAAACAGAACACAGATTCTTTAGAAAGTCTATATTAATTCACCCAAAATATTTTGTATGAAAAGTGAAACCCCAATCCTTAAACTTCCATCTTAAATTCTGATACAGGACTTTGTAACTTGCGTAACAAAGACAATATGTCTCTGCTGAAAATCGAACTCGAGAACTCTGGTACAACATTTCAGTGCTCTACCGATCAAGCTAACGAGTGAACCCACTAGGGTGTAGGAAGGTCATGTATCTAACAATATCACGTTGTTCCACTCTAGAGAGAGAAGTGGCACGACCCCGCCCTGGAGTGCCAGCGCCTGCTAGTGTGGGACGAAATTATAGGGGACAATTACTCTCATCCGCCAGAGAACCCGAGTTCCAGAAGTCCCCCATAAAACATGGCGGAAATCTCGCAAAGGCCTGCAAACTGCCTAAAATACCTATATCAGAGATATGGTTAACACCGACACAGGAAACAAGAAACTTCTTAGTAAATTATACGTATCTTTCCTGATGGAAGACGAGATCCGTCACAATGACCCAAAGACTAAGACTGAGCTTTTCAACTCAAGTCTTTATCATTGATCACCACTGAATATGTCAATAACTTTCCCCAACCTAGGCGACAGCCCCTATCTCCCACGGCTTCACCAGTCAATGTTTCCGAGAAGGGCGTGGTCAAACTCCTACAAGGTCTAAATCCACACACGGCTACTCGTCCAGACGCGATGTCTTAGAGATGTCAGCTGCGGTAGCACCATCACTTACTCTCATCTTCCAGGCCTCAGTGGATCAAGGTGTCGTACCAGACGACTGGCGGAAGGCAACTGTGGCCCCAGTCTTCTAGAAAGCGTAGCAAACCATCCAACTACCGACCAAACTTTCTCATCGCAGTCTGATCCGATTAAGCCAACAAAACCTCACTGACTCCCAGCATGACTTAAAGAAGTCTTGTTTTCTCCTAGGCGTTCATCAAGGTGCCCTACCAACGACTTCTACGCAAACCACACCACAATATGGTGTAATGACCCCTACGTTGCGTTGGATTTTACTACAGATTTCATGTACTCCATTTGCCTGATCAAGATATAGAGCCCATCTCTGGTATGTCCAGGGGTCCGTATTTGCCTTTCTCTTAATTTTGTATTCTTTATTCATGAGATTGATCACTGTTCGTTATCTTCACTTGTTCTTTGATAGTTTCCCCGGAGAACGTACACAGAAGGTCGTAATAGATGTCATAAAGGTGAAGGCAACGAACAGCAATCAATCTCATCTGAACAGTGATCAATCTCATCTGACATTGCACCTTTAACATCAGGGGAGCCTGGAACCCTCAAGGAACTGTCCTTGGACCGTTTCTGTTCGTGGTGTACATTAACGACCTGCCAAGCAAATTCAAGGACACCGCCAGGCTGTTCGCTGATGACTGCCTCCTGAACAGTGACGTCATCAGACGACAGGAGCTTAACAACTTCCAGGAATGGGAGCGCCACTGGCAGATACACTTCAATCCGGACAAATGCGAGGTGATTTACAACATTACTAGGAAGATAAGGAGTACAGACACGCTATGTTACATCCACGACAAGACACCGAGCACCAGCAAGAGCGCCAAGTACCTCAGAATTACCATCAGTGACAACCTCCACAGGAACAAACACGAATTACAACACCTTTGCGTCCACAGATGGAGTATTCGTCTATCGAGCGCCAAATTAACATAAACTCAAATAATTGAAGATATCTTCAATTATTTGAAGATAGCATCAATTCATTTGATGCGTGCAACAATTTAATTAAAGATCTCTTCAAATAATTAATGATATCTTCAATTCTGAATTATTGCGTGCATTAAATGAATTGATGATAGCATTAATTATTCTGCTGAATTGATGCGCACTTTAATTGAATTAATGATCTCTTCAAATGAATTAATGATGTAAAACTTATACGGTACCAATTTTGATGCACCAGATGCGCATTTCGACAAATAATGTCTCTTCAGTGATGCTCAACCGAAATGTTTGAAATCCGAAATAACTATGAAGTTTTAGAGCTAAATATAGCCAAAAACAGCGTGCCAAAAAAGTGGAGCCAAATTCGTCCAAGGATAAGAGCTATGCATGAGGGAGATAATCCTTAATTTTGAAATGAATTTCTAAATTTTATAACAGCAATTAAATATACATCCGTATTTTCAAGCTAGTAACGAAGTACTTAGCTACTGGGCTGTAGAGACCCTCGGGGACTAACAGTCCACCAGCAGAGGCCTCGACCTAGATATCAACAATTGAATTGACGCGCGCTACAATTCAATTAAAGAGAGCAATAATTGATATAACGTGTGCATTAAATCAATTGATGAGAGCAATAATTGAATTGATGCGCGCATTAATTCATTTGATGAGAGCAATAATGGATTTAATGCGCGCATTAATTCAATTATTGCTCTCTTCAATTGAATTAATAATATCTTTAATTCATTTGAAGAGAGCAATAATTCTTTTAGAGAGAGCAACTAAATAATTAAAGATATCTTCAATTCAACATATCCACAATTGAATTAATGATCCCTTTAATTGAACTGTTGTTCTCTTTAAAAGAATTGATGCGCGCATTAATTCCTTATACAAAAGCATTGTAAATAATTAAAGATATCTTCAATTGAATTAAAGAGATCATCAAATTATTTATACCGAGCTCTAAATCAATTATTGCGAGCAATATTTCTACGAAATTGATGCTCTCGTCAATTGAATTGAAGAGAGCAATACACTGTAATTGAATTAATGCGCGCATCAAATCTATTATTGCTCTCATTAATTCAATTGATGCTCTCATCAATTGAATTGAAGAGAGCAATAATTGAATTAATGCGCGCATTAAATCAATTATTGCTCTCATTAATTCAATTGATGCGCGCATTAATTCAATTGATGAGAGCAATAATTGAATTGAAGCGCGCATTAATTCATTTGATGAGAGCAATAATTGATTTAATGCGCGCATTAATTCAATTAAAGAGAGCAATAATTGAATTGATGATAACTTCAAATAATTGAAGATATCTTCAATTATTTGAGTTTATGTTAATTTGGCGCTCCATATTCGTCAAGCATGTGGAACCCCATACCCAGGCCAAAACTGGAAAGCGTCTAACGTAGAACAGCGTGCCTGCTGTGCTTGGCAAGCTTGGATGGGAGAGCCTGTAGCTTTATAGACAACGTGTCAAGCTCATTCACTGACTCATTAACCAGTCACCCCATCTTCAACATCTCGGGGCCGCTACCAGAGGACACCAACAATTGTTCTATTTTCCTTATTGCAGATTATCCGCATCACCTTTCTCTTCCAACATCCGGCTGTGGAACACCCTTCCTGACATCACTAAGGACGCATGTCCCGGAGACCTTCAAGGAGAAGATGCAGACTTTGGGTTTTGAGCTTCAGACACCATTGTCTTTTTTACGAGGTTTTAATATTTATAAACCATGTAAATATAAGGGCATTTTAACCAAAATGCGAAGATACCGCAAGGGCAGCCCTGAACTAACAGGTACTAGTCGCATCTCTCTGCTAGAGCAGCCCGGCACTAACAGAAACAAGTCGCATCTCCTTAAACTACGAATATCCTGCTCTTGAATGGAGTGCGTTGCATTAAATTAGGAATTTTTGGTGATATTTATTATCCCAATGTGCAATTTTTTTCCAACACAAACATTGCTTCCGTTTTCTTCAAATGAAATATCTTAATTCCATTGATAGATGTAATGTCAGACACGCATATATAGGTATATATGGGGGTGGGTGGGTGGATACCTGAACCACACCTGGGCTAGGTTGAAAATAAACAACCAAATACCCTTGGGCTAGGTTGACAATAAATATATCTATGCATTTTAAGTCGTAAAATACTAAATCTTAGTCCATAGTTTCAATTGGACCCCTAGATAAAGCATAGAGTAAAACCAACTTCCCTGGGAATATTTTGGGAGCCGCTCATATGAAAGGTGAAGCTAACGAACAGTTATCAATCACATAACTCTTACAAAGCAATACAAAATTTAAAGTTTGGCAAACACGGGTCCCTGGATACACCAGATGTGGGATCAGGTGCCTAGGAGGAGTAAACATCCCCATCGACCGGTCACACCCGCCGTGAGCTCTATATCTTGATCAGGTAAACGTAGTTATCCGTAGTAAAAAATCAGTGAGCCAAGAACGGCCTAACAAACGGTATGAAGCATGTCAGACAGCATTTGTATACATGCGCTCACTCTAACAGTAGTTCCTCAGCATCCTATGATCAAACATACTTTGCCACCAAATTCATTCCTTTTGAAATGAATATTTCTAGCATTCATAGTATGAATTTGATAAATAGTATCGAATTCTCGAAGTTGTTTCTGATTTTGATAAATGATGGTCCTCAAGTTTAAAATATATTAATCCGAATTGGTAAACGTAACACTTACTAATTATAATTTTTAAAATTTTCAAAGCGCTTGATAAACATGGATTTTAGCGAGAGTATAGCGAGAAGAAAAACGAGAACGATTAATATGATGTGCAGATGAAATCTTAAAGACGTATTGTTTGTTTACCTGCTGTGCAATTCTGCAGGGATTGCCTCAGGTTTTTGTAAGGTATTGTCATAAATATGTCGTCAGAAAAAACCCAAGCGATGGATTCCGACGTGGAATCAAAAGTTGCCGAAAACAGGCATAGCCAGTGGGTGAAGCTGAACGTTGGTGGGACTGTGTTCTTGACAACTAGGACCACGCTTTGTAGAGATCCCAAATCCTTCTTATATAGACTTATACAAGACGAACCAGACCTTAACTCAGATAAGGTATTTTAGTAATGTATTAGTTCAATTTTCATTTATGTTTCTTTTCATTTTCAAATCATAAATTTCTGTCCATTGTCCATAACTGTTGACATATCCTGGTTTTATTTATAAACTAACTCTTAAGTAACACCATCTGTCAAGTTCAGGTAAAATAATGTTGTTGATATGATAATGTTGAATTATTGAAAACATTGCAATACAAAATGCCTAAGTCATTACTGGTTTGTGATCAAATGTATATCTTGCCATTTTCATATTGAATGTAGGACTAGCATCTTTAGTGTATTGTCGTATGAACTCAGAAAGATGTCGTATATTTTAAAAAAGTTAATTCTTGCTGATTTCTGTGAATGTGCAGTATCCAGGGGTCAGATACATAAAAGTAGCCCAATTATATATTTCCATGAACAAACATCTTATTAACAGTTCTTGCCAATACCATTGAAATATTGAGGTGGAGCAGCAAGAAATGTACAAGATCAATTTATTGATATTATATCTTGTTTATTAATTATATTTTTAAGGAAAAACAAGGCTTAGGTACCAATCTTGCACATATTCATTATTGTATGTACCACAGTTTCCAAGTACTCGAACTTAGCATAGTGAAGAAGTGTTTTGTTTATCAAATTTTTCGAAGAAATTGGCGTAGCCAAAAAAATTACACTGGATTTTAGAATTGGGAACTGATACTAGAAATATGTAGCTCTTTTAATGGCAAACTTTGTATGAGGGCTATGAAAATATTATGTGGACTTGACGACAGCAAAACCAAATGTAGTTATTAATAAACATAGTAGCAGCAAAATGCTGGAGACGCATAATTTTGATTCATTCTGAATGTAATTTATTACATCCACTAAGTTCATATTTAATAAATATGCTTTAAAACTACAGGGAATAAAATTACTTAATTGTAAGAGTGAATTCACTACAGGCGTGTTGCAGTGTTCACTGTAACCATGTTTTACTTTAAAAAGTCACACATAAATGATACATGTAGTCACGACAGTTTTTGTGAAAGCTGCAATGTCATGGGCTTCATAGAAATTGTGCACTCAATTTCCTCGAAATATTCCCCTTGTGTTTGATAAACAGTCTGTCACCTAATTCACTCTGACATCAAAAACGTATACCATTCCTTGTGGTCTGTCTGTACCATTACTGTTTATATTTTCATAAAAAGTACAGTTCCGTACTAAACCCCAACAACTGCAAGTATTCCTTAAAATTGTTTGATTATTTGTTCTCATTCATGTTTTTGATGGTCCAAATCAAGTTTTCGTTGACAATCTTGTTTCCCCTCCCTGAATTGTCTATCACAGAGATCCTGTTATCCGAAACTCTCTTGTGCTATTTGTAGACAATTTTCCAACTTGCTGCTGGTTTTATACCCCTTTTGTTATTTAGCATTTATCATCTTTGTGATGGCGTTTTCTTGAGTGCTACACTGAATTTTATTTAAGTTGTATGGTCTGAATTTTGGCATTTTTTCCCCCCCCACCTTGTAAAATCGCTGTTAAATCATCGCACGTATGTATTTTTGGAGGCTGGACAACATGTCATACATTATTTCACCTGTTTGAACCAGAATTACTTGATTTCAAATTGGTGTTTACTATAACCACCGTCACTCAGCCATATCAAGTGACAGTCACGAGTGCAGTTCAAACTTTCAAATCATTGGTGATCTTATCTGTGTATTTTTGTTACAACAGTACCGTGCCATAGGTTTAATAGAAATAAAAATATCATATACCTCTTAGTCATTCGTTGTTTTACGCTTTTTCAGCCTTAAAATTAGACAGTTGTGTCTGAGTTAATACATCGTGATGGGATTCCCTGACGCGCATGGAGCTATTTATAGATGCCTAACAGACGTATAATTTTTGTGTCATCCGGAGCACATCAGTCTTTCACCGAACAACATCATGTTTTCGGTGAAAGGTCCGAGGTGTTCCAGATGATTTATGCGTACCACAATATATTTACTTTCTAAATAATCTTCTCACTGTTTTCTTTAACATGCAAATGTTTTCAAGCATGCAATTAAGGGAAAGCTAATAACTTTGAAATACTACTTAATCTGCTTGAAAGTAGTTATGTACAAAAATAATACATGAACATCGGATCATACAGCTTTAAGGTGCACTGCTCAGTCAAATCGCTTGATGTCACTTTTGCAATAATTTTTAGAAGAAACACATTGGAGAAAAATTATAATATTTTTAATTTTGTTTCAGATATTGCACCAGAATCTTAATGAAATTGTAATTATGTTACAATAAGGATAAACAAAAAATGAGACAGATTTTGGAATCTAGGATTTTATTTTTAATTTATTTTGTCGCTGTTTCTTACATCCACTCAAGAAATATGAAACAACAATATTTGTGAAATTTCAAAATGTTATCAAGATTTTACTGGAATCATGAAAGATAAAGATAACTGTCTATCAGTTATTAATCTCATAACTCCTATAAGAAATACAAAATAGAGAGTTGGGTGGGATCAGGGCCTTTATTCACAAAATATCTCATGACTAAGCTGAAAAAAATAATTCTGTCTGAACCATAGATTTTCTTTACATATGAATTAAGAAAGTCTATAAGAAATAGAAAAGAAGATAATTACTGTGTTTGTAATTTTTATCTTAGTCGTAAGATGTTTTGTGAATAGGGCCACGTGTGACTAGCAGGAGTAAGCATTCCCTGTCAACCGGTCACACACACCGTGAGCCCTATATCTTGATCAGGTAAACAGTCATCTATAGTCAGAATCAATGTGCCAAGAACGATCTAACAATTGGTATGAAATATGTCCGACAGCATTTGACCTAACAACAGGCTGTGTTGGCAAACTAGATCATTATAACAACCATAGAATTTATGAAATGCTGACTTTAAATGTAACATCAACTTCTTTGTCAGTAGCCTGCCTAGATTTAAAAATTTAGAAAATAAATTTCATTTTTGAAAATACACGAGGGTATGAACTGTGGTGCTTCATCTCAGCACACTTTATATGTTAGCGCTTCACGAAATGTAGGCTGGCTTGTTAGAGCTTCACGAAATGTAGGCTGGCTTGTTAGAGCTTCACGAAATGTAGGCTGGCTTGTTAGAGCTTCACGAAATGTAGGCTGGCTTGTTAGAGCTTCACGAAATGTAGGCTGGCTTGTTAGCGCTTCACGAAATGTAGGCTGGCTTGTTAGCGCTTCACGAAATGTAGGCTGGCTTGTTAAAGCTTCACGAAATGTAGGCTGGCTTGTTAGCGCTTCACAAAATGTAGGCTGGCATAAAGCGTTGCAGTTCATACTCACATGTATTTCAAAATTAATTTTTTTATATTTACATTCCAATTTCATTTCTGTGAAAATTCCCAATGGTGGAAATAGCTAGGTGTACTGTATTTATTAAGATTCATGCATACATTGATCACAATTGCAGCACGTCCATGAGGAAATTACTATTATTGCAATTAGTAAGGACATCAGTCAGAGATTAAAGCTATATAGAAAAATAATTCTGTAAAATTTCATTGCTGTTTGACATAGGAATAGATAACAGCATGGTCTGCGCAATTTTTAACAATCCTCTTGTTTATTTCATTATTTGGGAAAGACTAATGTAGTCTACTGTAAATAAAGTCCAGACTTACCAGTGTAGTCTACTGTAAATAAAGTCCAGACTTACCAATGTAGTCTACTGTAAATAAAGTCCAGACTTACCAGTGTAATCTACTGTAAATAAAGTCCAGACTTACCACTGTAGTCAATTGTAAATAAAGTCCAGACTTACCAGTGTAATCTACTGTAAATAAAGTCCAGACTTACCACTGTAGTCTACTGTAAATAAAGTCCAGACTTACCAATGTAGTCTACTGTAAATAAAGTCCAGACTTACCAGTGTAATCTACTGTAAATAAAGTCCAGACTTACCACTGTAGTCAATTGTAAATAAAGTCCAGACTTACCAGAGTAATCTACTGTAAATAAAGTCCAGACTTACCACTGTAGTCAATTGTAAATAAAGTCCAGACTTACCACTGTATCTACTGTAAATAAAGTCCTGACTTACCAGTGTAGTCTACTGTAAATAAAGTCCAGACTTACCACTGTAGTCTACTGTAAATAAAGTCCAGACTTACCACTGTAGTCTACTGTAAATAAAGTCTAGACTTACCAGTGTAATATACATTTTGTTTTAATTTCAAAGAATGAGAATTGTATATATTAAATACCTTACTCTTAATTAAACCGAAATAGAATGGTCTCTATGTTTAGTGTGAATGAAAATTGTCTCCATGATTGGTCTGAATTTTACCAGATCAGAATAGAGATACCTGTAGTGTTAATTAGATACCACTCCCTTAACATAGCTATTATGTCAAGATTAATTTGTGAATTTTATGAATGGATTACTTTGAGTAATTTTTATTTCAGGATGAGAATGGTGCTTACCTGATAGATCGTGACCCAACTTACTTTGGTCCAGTTCTTAATTACCTCCGGCATGGAAAACTAGTGCTAAACAAGGACTTAGCAGATGAAGGTAAGTAATCTGTAATGAAGTAGTGCTGAACAGAGACTTAGCAGATGAAGGTACCAGTCATTTGTAAATGTTGATTTTCATAAAGTGGTTTGCATGCAAAAGTATTTTGAAATGTAAAAGTTTGGTTAAAAATTTCAATTGTAAGGAATGAAGTTGATAATTACACAGTTCAGTTTGTGAAGCAAAAATTACCCCAAAACTATGTTGTCGTCCAATGATATGGTTTTCTGTTATCTCCATGAAGTCTTTTTGGCATAGGTTATATCTCGATTTATTTTTCGAAACAATGTCTTGAGCCACAGTTCTGAGCTCTCTCCAGAATAGGAGAGAATCGTACATTTTGGTCGTGGTTTGTGACGATGCATCCAGAATCAACAATTTTGTTTACAAGTTCTTCTTTTGATTCAGATGTTGTAATAAATCTTTGATATTTACTCAGAGTTTTATAGCGGTCTGGTTATTTTATGGAATTGTTTGCTTTTAGTTCTAAAGAGGTCTGGTGATTTTGTAGTACATGTACAAATTGTTTAATTGTTCATCAATGGTTCAGAGGAGATAGTGTCATTGTTTGTCTAATCAGACAAGTAGCAATATTTTTCTTTTTAAGCACTAAGCGAATGTGCCAGCACTTATTAGGGAGGAACAGATAACAGAAGTTGCGTTTGTATGACAACCTCCATCGGCCAATGGTGAAATTCTAAATATAGCATTGCAATACCATGTAAACAAAATGGGGTTTTAATGTATACACAGGGGTTTCCACTTAAACACTTTGCACCTAACAGAAAACCACCACAGTAAGATATAATTCTTTGATTACTTAAAGTTATTATTTAGATTCTGGTGCTGTAATGATACTTAATTACAATTTTTTGTCGACGGTTGAATTTCTGCTTTTCGCGTTTCCAGATAAGCACTACTTTCAAAACTTCAAGACCATAAACTGAGAATCGACTTAAGTCTAAATTTCAAATCCCGTTAACTTTTGAAATAATTTCAATAAACAAATAAATTTGGGATTGTATGTCAGTTCAGTCTTGCAACCACTGCAAACCCTTACAGAAAGGTGACTCCAGTAACCCAGATACCAGTAACCCTATGAAAGCTTCCTGACAAAGGAGTAGATTTGAGTTTGTTCAAGGCATGGCCACTGGGGTAGGATGGGGCCACAATAAAGGATTAAAAAAAATTGTGCAGATATATAGGAAATATCTTTCAAAATGTCTCTCTTTAGAACTGCTGAGCCAGAAAAGTTTAAATCTACATGAAAGCTTCATGACATAGAGTAGATTCAAGTTTTTTTTTAAAAATCATGGCCCATGGGGGTAGGATTAAGCCACAATGTGGTACATGTATTTAAATTTTACATGCAGATATATAGGAAAATATTTTAAAATCTTCTCAAGAACAGGGTCATGATTAGTCATATTCGATCTATCAGATCCTTTGATCTGCTCATGTAGATCGCTACACAAGGATCTGAAGTTTACCAATAGAAGGTCACGTCTGCATGACCTAAGTTCGTTTTGAATATAATAAGAACCATCAGCCATCAGATTGCGCCATACAGAAAATGACGTCCCAGTTAATTCGTAAACAAGTCACAGTAATCTTTCTCCCAAGAAGTTTATTCCGCACTATAAAACTGTGTGCTCACATAAGGATTTTCAAAACTTTCACAATAATGTCTAATTTATTCGGTTCACAAACAACAAAATGCACGAAATAAATATATAAAATTGTCAATTACGATTCATGTATGAATGGTGATGGGTACGATTTGAATAGGCCTAGTTGTCTTTGACCACTAAGTGTTCTTTAATCTTTTGTACCGACCTTAAGCATTTCTGGCACACACCTGTATCGGTACTTTCAACGATGTTGAGATTTAGTGCGCTGCTACATGTAATCAACTGTTTTCTTTCTTTGGTTAATGTGAATTTTCAAATCAAAATTTTTTATATTGTTTCCTCTCCACCGAGATTTTCTAACAAGTTTAAGACAACAAAACTTGCAGGGAATGTAGATATTATGTACATGGCATGTTTTGACAGGTGTGCAGCCTCCGATCATGGGCACAGTCATCTGTAACGTATGTAAATTGACACAAGAGCATCGCTTGCAGAAATTTGACAGCATGTATTTGATTGGTTTAACAAAAGGTCATGCAGACTTGACCCTCTATTGGGTTACTTCAGATCCGTGTGTGGCGATCTACGTGATCAAAGGATTTGATTTTAATCAGATTGAGTCGTATTAGTATGCAAGCATTCCCAGGTTATGCAAATTGAATTTTGTTCAAATTGTGTCCCTCAAAAGTAAGATGGGGCCACAATAGGGGATTTAAGTTTTACATTTGGATATATCTGGGAAAAAAATCTTCTCAAGAACAGAAATTCCATGATTAGCCATACTAATATGCAAGGCCTCCCAGGTAGTGCAGATTCAAGTTTATTTAATTGCACAGCCTCCTGCAGTAGGATGGGGCCACAATAGGGGAATAAAGTTTTACATGAGAATGTATAGATATAGATATTTTCATCTCAACAACAGCAAGGCCATGATAAGTCATATTGACAGGCTAGCATCTACAGGTAGTTCAAATTCAAGCTTGTTCAATTCAGGGTTCCTGAATAGGGTAGTTTACAATAGGATATCAAAGTTTTTTATGGGATATACAGGAAAATCAATTTAAACAAAATTTAATTCTTTTCAAAAGTAGCATTTGCCCCAGTGACTGTAGTGGGGGGGGGGGGATGTTGTTTGTCTGTCTGAAACATTACCCTTGCATATTGCTCATAAATTTTGATTGGTGAGTGATAAGGTGCATATTTATATGGACGTTCCATGTTATAAGATCATTTTTTGGTATCAATCTTTTTAACCTTGTGACCTTAACTGTGGAGTTTGACCTACTTTTAAAGAAACAAACCCATGATAGAAAAAAAAATCTTTTAAAAAATCACAACAGCTGAACAATAAGGCCAAGGTGACACAGGTGAGCATTGTGGCCCATAGGCCTCTTGTATTCAGTTGGGGATGGATTGCACATTCAGAAATGCAAGTAAAAAATACTAGTATTAAACCTTGAAAATGTTGCCAAAGTAATAACATATTTCATGTAGATGCCAGAATTCACACACTTAGAGCTATTCAGTACTTTCGATTGATTATATATACGAAAAAAGCTATGAAATATGTCTGAGCATCAAACAAAAAAATTGATATTGCCTTTGTTCAGATAAAATTAAATTCTTATATGCCTGCTTTCTTTCAGTATTATTTCAGGGCCTTGAAAATCCAATTCCCAAGACTGTAAACCCTTGCTTTTATTTTAATGTGTGCTTCTTTTACTTTGAAATTCCTCATTACACAATCTGACTAAAGTACATTGGTTGATTAATTGATTGATTGATGTTTTCCGCCACACCCAACAATTTTTCAGTTATCTGGTGGCGCCCAGTTTTTATTGGTGGAAGAGATAACCCAGATACAATGTACCTGGGAAGAGACCACTGACCTTCTGAAAGTAAAGTGGGAAACTTTCTCACTTAACGACACAAGCGGGATTCGAACCCGCGCCGGCAGAGGTGAGAGGCCGTGTGATTTTGAGCGCGATGCTCTAACCACTCGGCCACGGAGGCCCCGACTAAAGTACAGACCTATATTATACATTTATTGCATGATAGTGAGGGAGATATGAAGATTTATTCACCCAAGAAAAATCATATTCCCCGAGGGGTGAATAAATCTTCATATCTCTCAAACATTCATGCAATAAATTATTTATTATACCGAAACAAAGCAAGACCACAAAATTGCATTTGAGATAGGAGTCCGCTCATCTATAGGCCTACATTGTACATGTATGTAGCTGAGATTGCCCTAACGGTAACATCGCGTCTCAACAAATTAGAAGGTACAAACAGCGAAATACAGTGATATGATAACCAGTTTTTGTTTTACCATTCTCCTTGAATGCTGATTTACTTGCTTGTTTTTGTATCAACCCAAACCAGGCGATTTAACTGTGTATCAGAGACCCGCATATTTTGTGCCTTACGAACTATGGAAGTAGAATGACTCAGACTTATTGTGACGTCACAATACATTTCGTCGTCTTTGACGTTAAATTTATGGAAAATGCACGAGGCTGCCCAAGCGGTAAATATGATAGGGAGATATGATGTTTGAGAGGGAGATATGAAGTTTTGTCATCCCTGACATGTGACCGTCTAGACCAATCAGATTACGCGTTGCATAGAATTCTCATACTGAGGTATAATAATATTATATATATATATGATATAGATCTATATTTTAGTCAGATTGGTTTTAAAACTAAGAACAAAGACAATTTTACTTCATTAAAAGATCTATTGTTATGTAGTACATGTTTACTTAATGCTGTTCATTGACACATGTGACCTCTGAAAATGTCATGTTCTATTTTTAGAACAATGTTTAGGAAAGTTATACCATATACTTTCTAGAAATGAAATTCTCTAGAATTTTGTTATAATATAAATAAACAGTACATTTTATGGCAAGAAACACTGTAGATATTACAGTACTGGGGACTGGATTTAACTGCACCATAAACAGTCTTATTCTTGTGTGTGAATTCAGTGATAAAAAACAACAGACAACTGTTTCAGGGGTGTGGTTTTTCCTCTTTACAGAGGAAATCCTCTGATTGACTCATTTTCGAATAAATGAAACACTCTTGGTTTGACCTAAAGTGACAGAAAATGATATTTTTCAGGTAGGGTGTTTTCCTTCATTTTTGACAAGTTTTCCTTTTATTTCTGAGGAATTCAGTCACAGCCTTACAATGCTTGGTAAACTTTGATTACTATTATTGTTTATCTCACCTTTATTCATCCTTAAGTAATTAATTGTACAAATCATTTAGTCAGCCTTCTAAACATCCTAGTATGCAATAAGATACGAGTCCATAGGTACTCAGGAGGATGTCTTGCATCACTCCTATTTTTAACCCCAGATAGCCATATACTGAACAAACACAAGCCACTGCTCAGCTGATCAGGGAGTGTGTCTAATCCTGACTATAAAAATACTCTGTCAGAAAAGGCCTCCTTTGGGTTTTAATGAGAAGATCCAAGAAATTTTATACTTTTGATGGGAGACAATTTTTTGTATGCTTGAATCTTGGAGTCTCTCATTCAATCATGAAGACATCTGTTCACTGTACAGTTAATGTTTACATCAAATCTGAGATATGGGCACTGAAGTGGGGAAGATTACCAGGTACCAAAAATATTAACTGGACTTCTCTACTACTAATATAGATTTATATGATCTGAAGGAAATGAAAAGGTATTAATTGCGATATTGAAAAGGTATTAATTGCGCTATAATGTTGTTTTTTTTTAAAAACAAACCCAACTCCCCTTTTTATCTTTGTATTCTCTGGGGCATGGTTGAAGTTCACTCTGTGGTCCCACAATCAATTAATCAATCTCATAAATGTACAGTCATACATTACAGAGAGGAGGTTGGAAAATACAGAGTAATACATATACATGTACAGGAATAAATATTTTTACATTACTATGTATAAAGTAGAGAAACATTGATTCAACAAATGAACATTACCACGAGACCAAGTTATATCCTAATGAAATTATTAAAGCTATGTAAGATCCACATTTTCCTTTACAACAAATAGAAATTTACATAAACTTCTTGTTGAAGTAAATATAGTTTGTGTATTATAGAAGTATTATTCCATCTTCCACACTCAATGGGTAGTTTAAAATTATTACATCTAAATTTACATAAAGACTTATAATTGTTACTTCCAGAGTTTGAGTCCTCAAGGGGCACCTGCACAAGTGTGATTCATTATCTGTACACGGTGATTTTACATCAGTGTTTTCATCACAATACATGTACTTGGTGACAGTAGAATTGATGTATATAATGTTCTACAGTGTGTTGTCATCTTTTATTTTTTAGTATACTTTATTCAAATAGGCATTTTCAACAATTTATTGTCATATTTTATAATCAAATTACAAAAGCATTTTATCATTATCTAAACAAATATCATCAGTTTCTAGTCCTGTGGTTGTTTTATCATTATATAAACAAATATCATCAGTTTCTAGTCCTGTGGTTGTATTATCATTATCTAAACAAATGTCATCAGTTTCTAGTCCTGTGTTTGTTTTATCATTATCTAAACAAATATCATCAGTTTCTAGTCCTGTGGTTGTTTTATCATTATATAAACAAATATCATCAGTTTCTAGTCCTGTGGTTGTTTTATCATTATCGAAACAAATATCATCAGTTTCTAGTATTGTGGTTGTTTTATCATTATCTAAACAAATATCATCAGTTTCTAGTCCTGTGGTTGTTTTATCATTATCTAAACAAATGTCATCAGTTTCTAGTCCTGTGGTTGTATTATCATTATCTAAACAAATGTCATCAGTTTCTAGTCCTGTGTTTGTTTTATCATTATCTAAACAAATGTCATCAGTTTCTAGTCCTGTGTTTGTTTTATCATTATCTAAACAAATATCATCAGTTTCTAGTCCTGTGGTTGTTTTATCATTATCTAAACAAATGTCATCAGTTTCTAGTCCTGTGGTTGTTTTATCATTATATAAACAAATATCATCAGTTTCTAGTCCTGTGGTTGTTTTATCATTATCGAAACAAATATCATCAGTTTCTAGTATTGTGGTTGTTTTATCATTATCTAAACAAATATCATCAGTTTCTAGTCCTGTGTTTCTTTTATCATTATCTAAACAAATGTCATCAGTTTCTAGTCCTGTGGTTGTTTTATCATTATATAAACAAATATCATCAGTTTCTAGTCCTGTGGTTGTTTTTTCTGATGTGCCAGAATTCTGTAAACGATACACTGAGAGATTTGGTTTTAAACTTACACAAGGATTAAATGTGAGGAGTTAGAGTTGTCACACCTCTCCATTGTAAAGCATTAGGAGTCATTTTAGAATTTATCATCAGAAGTTAAGCATTAATGCATTATATACTACTCAAAATTTGATAAGGATCACTAGGTTATATGTGTGTAATTTACCACTAACATAACAAAAGACTTAAATTTGACTCAGAAACGTGTTTACTCAGGTTATGAATGAAAATTCATGAACGGCATGAACTTTTATCAATACGGAATGCTTGAAATCTGATAACAACACCAAAAGGCATTTCATTACAAAAAGTTAACAGCAAACCAGAGAAAGAATTACACAGTTTTTGGGGATAGTCCATCATTACACTTAGTCGATGAAGTGTCAATACCGGGTATGGCCTCCCCTTGCATCAATGACGGCTTGACAACGTCGGAGCCATGCTGTCAATAAGCACCCGGATGTTTCCAGTGGGAAGGTTGTTCCATTCTTCCACGAGGGCGTTTCCGAGCTCTGCCAAAGTCATGGGTTGTGCTCTACGACGTGAAAGGGCAACCTGCAACATGTTCCATACATGCTCAATCGGGTTCAAGTCCGGCGAGCGCGCTAGCCAGTCCATACGGACAATTGTCTCCTGCTGAAGGTACTGCTCCACCACCCTGGCGCGATGAGAACGGGCGTTATCATCCATCAGGATGAACTCAGGGCCAACAGCACCAGCGTAGGGTCTGACGTAAACATCGAGGATCTCATCCTGGTACCGCACCCCCGTCATTGTTCCTCTCTGCAGGACATGAAGATCTGTTCTTTCATCCCTGCTGATTCCACCCCAGACCATGATGGAACCACCACCATAACGGTCATGTTCACTGATGTTGGCATCATGGAAACGTTCACCTTGTCGTCGCCATACTCGGTGCCTCCTGTCTGTAAAGTCCAAACAATACCTGGACTCATCGGTGAACAGAACTTGAACCCAATCGTTCTGTGTCCAAGTGACATGATCTTCAGCCCAGTCCAATTGCTCCCGCTGGTGTCGAACACTCAGAGGGACTCGAACATATGCCCTTCTCGAGTTGAGACCTGCATTATGAAGCCGATTCCGTATCGTCTGAGTGGACACATTCACCCCGAGTCGTTCAGGAGGTCGTTATGTAGGCTTGTTGCTGTCCAGAAGGGATGGCGTCGTGCCTAAAGAGCCACAAAATGGTCTTGGCGTTGGGTTGTCGACCTCTGACGACCACCCCCATGTCGGTGTGCTGCTGTACCAAAAGTTTGCTGTCAGTTCCAGGCCCTGTTTACAACGCTCTGGCTGACGTTTAGTGCATTTGCAACGTCACGTTGTGAATAGCCAGCATCAAGCATTCCAATACATCTGCCCAGTTGTTCTGTCGTCAGGCGACGCCATACATGTTGAGGGGGCATTGTGTTGATAAACCTAGTGTAAACACTCAAGTGAGTTTGAAATTTTAGAAAGAATCAGACACCGATGCCTGAATGCAAATTGTGCAATGGTAGCAAAAGCATAAACTGTGATGAGAAACGCATTTCCCATGGAATGAAATGCACATGCAAGTTTGTTGAAGACGTTTTTGATTTCACTTGGACACACTATTGCCAGTTATACAGTTATTAATTTTTTAAACAGAAAAATATCTATGATCCTTATCAAATTTTGAGTAGTATATTTCATCATAATTAAAGCAAAAGTAATGTTGAAATAATTTTCTTAACAAAAAATACTTTTCATTTTACAATTCAGTGTAGAAATATGAATGTTGACTCAATACCAGCATGTAGTGTGCATTCTGCAAGAAAAATTCTAATTACTTCACACGGTCAATTAGTGTATCATCTTATTGCAAAATTAATAATTTAAATTTTCATTGACATGTCAGTTAAATAGCTTCTTGTTCACAGTATATAGTTCGGACTTGAAATAAAAATTACTTGCTTGAAACATCAGAAATTTTTTTCTGCTCTCTGTTGGAAAGCAGACCATTGGTCAGTGGTCACAAGTGGGAAAAACAATATTAGGGATGTAATTTAAACAATTGCCACACTAACAAATAAAATATTTAAATTTTAGAGCAATGAAAGAGTTTTCTTCTCTAACAAATAGATGGCAGAAATGTGTGAAAATGGACATTTTCCATTTAACCCTAAATAATGTTGTATAGGATTTTATTGTAGTGTCGTTCTTAATGAACTGTGTAGGTAACTGGTTTGATCTTTGTGCAGGGATCTGATTCATGTTTTATAAAAATGTCTCAATGCAGGGATTTATCAAGGTTGTTTTTACTACCAATAAAAGGTACCTTCCCTTTTGAAAAATATGAGTACATGTATTTCCCCTTTCATTGATAAAATAATTTTCTGTTCAACATTGTACAAAATTGCAGAAATTCCCTATATAAGATTGTATAACATGAATTTTAACCAAAGACAAAAAAACTTTCTATATAATCTACTCTCATATTCTGTTACCATTATACTACAACAAAATAAACTGATTAGTGATTTATATTCTTGTTCTGGGATATTGTACTTTGTGAGATGAGTTGTCTTCCCCCAGGACCCTCCCTCCCCAAGGGAGTTCAATCCTAATCCTCAGAAGTTCCCCTAGTAACCCCTATAAGCTGTATTTTACCCTGCAATGACTATAAACTGAAACGAGGTTTCAGATGAGTATAGTTAAAATGGACATACATGAAAATGTTTAAAGTTTTCATCCACAAGTTAAGACCTATATAATTCAAATTCTGTTCAAAATTCTTGTAACAACATTTTTGCCTTCCTGTTGATATAAAACTCAAACAATTATGCCATTCAGTCTTTTAGCAAGATTTCCCAGAAGGAATGGATCAGGGATGTCAATGCATGGTATGTAATCGTATGTCTGGAAGCTTCCTCCATTGTGGTCATGATTGTCTGTTAAAATAACACAAATTATGTCGGGAGGATATGGGCCTGATTTGCCTATGTGCTACAAGTCCTGTCAGTTAACATTCCATAGTTGCAACAGATTTATATTGCAACCCAAGCCTTCCTTATCGTAAACTATTTTCAATGTGAGCACATGCCTATTTTATTATATATATTTTTTTCGTGAGCAATATTCCCAGTTTAATGCACAGTATGCATTGATTTTGGTTCAGGTAGATACAGAGAAACAACAATATTATGGCAAAATTACGAGTTTATTGACTGCTGGCACTGGACTGGGCCTCTGCTGCTGAGTTTTTTCTTGGATATAAAATTGATCGGCGACTTCCTCTGTACATCGGGTATACTGGGAATTGTTTTCAGTTTGTCCACCCACTGACTTAAAGTGATCACAACATATAACCTATGATATTAAAGTTAATCAGTTTCAAGCAGTAGCCAGTATTGATTTTCTATTGAAGATCTTCAGCCTGTTTGGTTAATTAGTGAATGCTAATGTATCTTCATTCCAGAGGCCATGTGCCTGTCCAGCTTGGTGGGGAGAGGTGTGATATTATTTAACATTGTGATTATCATAAATCTCCTTGTGCTTTAATTTGGTAAAAATCAAATTTGCTAACTGAGTGTTAACAATCTAAATCATGCATCTCTGAGGCCTGCATGGAAACCCAAGTATTTCCCCCCACTAAAACATTAATTTCACTGCTGTAGGCTTTTATTTTATCACAAGGTGATGATGCAGTTTTTTGGGTCCTGAAATAGACTTCTCTTGTGACGTGGAGTAGATTTCATTTTCTGTATGGTGATGGAGGCTGGGGGTTCACGTTAGATTTTGGGAGTAAATTTACTGATAACTAGGTTTTGAAGTCTCTGGGGAGAATCCACTCTAAATCAATGTGAAGTGATAGACATTAAGTTGCACATCAATACTACACAGCCATATTCACAGGGTGGATTAACAATCATCATTCATCAGTAATTATCTTAACCTTAGACAATCTCTCATGTGCTATAAACTGCTAACTGTCAACCATTGTCAGTATTATTAGAAACTTGTGTTTACTATTTTAAGGCTATAAAGAGTATAGTCATTGTAGTCAGTTTCACGATAATTGCCATTCAGTATTCACAGTCACTACGATAAATACAATGTCACTATTATTACGTGTAAGAAACACTATGACTATAATGTCATGATATTACTATTGTTTATTATTGTTAATATATTACAGTTTAGTATTATACATATGAACATTAACCATTACATGTTGATGTGTTGCACCAATCCACTGACTGAATTATCATACTCCATCTACGAGATTCTGTATAATTAGATCCTCTAATCCTCACCATTAATGTGTAAGCCCTCACTGCACGTGTCCTTGTGTAATTCAAGACACTGATAAATGGGGCACACTGTAATGTAGCAGAATTTGTTTAGATAATCATGTTACAAATGATTCTGATATCAGGGATGCTCCTCGCTCTCCTCTACCTAGATTGACTGTATCAGCCATGTGCTTTCTCAAGATGTAAATTACACCAAGATTTGTTTTCTTCTTATTGCAGGTGTGTTAGAGGAGGCGGAATTCTACAATATCACGGATCTGATCAAGCTTGTTAAAGAAAAAATCAAAGAAAGAGATGCCAAACAGAATCAGGTGACCAGTGTCTTCCTGCTGTTTTTTCAGTGTAATATGAAATTCATGATTGATGAGTGAGGCTTATTTGGTTCCATGCATTGTATATAGTGACAGTAGTTCATGCTGTACATAACTCAGGTTTTCTAATTTGTTTTCCTTTTTTCCCCACCACCTAGAGATGTCAATTAATTCAGATTATTCATTGATGATTACCACAAAAATGAACCTTCATGAAAAGTTAAGCTCTGTACGATATTCAAAAGACAACCATACACAACAATTCAGTGATATTGCTTACCATGTTGTATCACAATTACACTGTTAATTAAAGGTCAAAATTATCATGAGTTTTGACTTATTTCGCAGTCCAGTATTAATCATTTCATTTTTAATCGTAAATGTGATATTACCCTGAATTCGGTTTCAATTCCTTTTTGCTGTCCATTTTTAGTCCAGCACCAAAAGTGTATACAGAGTCTTACAGTGCTCAGAAGAGGAACTCACTCAAATCGTGTCCGCCATGTCAGATGGCTGGAAGTTTGAACAGGTGAGTTTGATTACTAGAAGTTTGAATAGGGGAGTTTGATGACTAAAAGTTTGAACAGGGGAGTCTGATGACTAGAAGTTTGAACAGGTGAGTTTGATGACTAGAAGTTTGAACAGGGGAGTTTGATGACTAGAAGTTTGAACAGGTGAGTTTGATGACTAGAAGTTTGAACAGGTGAGTTTGATGACTAGAAGTTTGAACAGGGGAGTTTGATGACTAGAAGTTTGAACAGGGGAGTTTGATTACTAGAAGTTTGAACAGGTGAGTGTGATTACTTGAAGTTTGAACAGGTGAGTCTTATGGCTAGAGGTTTGATCAGGTGAATCTGATGACTTGAAGTTTCAACAGGTGAAGTCAGAGTTCATTTGGAGTGGTTCTTAACCAACTCTCAATAGCCTTTCATTTTCTGTCTGTATATCTGAATCAACTTATCAAATATGAGAAACTGCTGCCATAGAATAATGAACCTTTCCAATATTTATAGAAATACAGATAACTTTCACTGAAAATAGATGTTTTACTGAACAAAAATGTAAAGTACAGGGTGAAGTGATGCCTGACCTCTTACAATTCTGCTTCCAGCTGGTGAACATTGGCTCCCAGTACAACTACGGTAGTGAAGATCATGCAGAATTCCTTTGTGTTGTCTCTAAAGAGTGCCCCAACATTGTCAATGGACAGGAAGCAGAACCATCAGAAAAGGCTAAGGTAAATACAAACAAAGATATTCCCTCAACATAGTGTCAACAGAATCAAGACCAGCTTACAGTGTAACTTCACTACAGTCAAAACTGCCATAGCGACCCATTGTATTAAGCGACTCACTGTCGTATGTGACCATAAAAAGTTCCCCCTCAAGACGTTACTCTATATATTTTACCTGTATTAAACGACCACCTGTCTGACGCGACCAACAACCATGATTTTTACAACCTTTTCGTGTATTTTCACGAAATTTTACCTCTATTCAATGACTGCATTTTTTTATTACAACGTGATAACTACTTTCGATTTCGGTTGAGCCGACTATTCTGGGAATTATCTCCCCTAACACTTTCGTTTTCAAATGCACGACTATTCTGGGAATTATCGCCCCTAACACTTTCGTTTTAATACGCACAGTTTGGCGGTGATGTTGTTTAGTTGGCCCTCTGAATAAATTATTATACCCAAGCTGTCAACATGCAGTGTCGTGTGTGGTTAATTAATAAAACCTGAGTTGTTGTTTGTTTAACAAAATCAAGGATCAGGGAATCAAGGCTGGTGTATTTGAAGGTGTGGATTTCAACAAACTTTAAGAAGTGCCGAGTAGGCTAGATCGGAAATGAAAATCTATCACTTGTTATACCATTATGTTCAACAGAGTGAAAATTTTGTCCGATTGTGATATAAATCAGGTAAATATTATGCTTAGGACTGAAATTTGAAACGTAGTATTCGCAGTTTTCCTGCATGAGACACTCGAGGTTTCCAGAATAATGACCGGAACTAGCGGCTCACTTCGACATGTCCCGAGTATTTGACACGTCCGAGTTCAAGAAAGTTGCCTTCATTAGTTCTAAGCTTTAAAGATTTGTTGTGCATGTACAATGGATATTGTAATTTATTTAATGTTTCTCAAATTGAATAACATTTCCAGCATGTATTGTACAAAAGGAGACGCAACACTTCACCATTTGCTTTCCAACCACAAGCATTGCATTTTTTAGTTACACTTTACAAGTAGGCTATACATAAATACTCTTTACAACAAAGTGTTTAAGTTTTAGAAAATTTACATGCAGTTTATAAATATAAAGTTATAAATCTCGTTTAAATGTCATATGAAATGCATGCAAAGTTTATCATTCTTAAATAGATTAAATGTAATTTTTGATGAATAATAAATTATGATACAATACATTGTATTCTAGATTTTTAACTACAGTGTATTAATAATTTTATTTTACAACTATTAAAACCGTACTTGATATTCTTAATGATAAATTCCAAACACATGTAGTCATTTTCTCCATTGTACAAATTATTTGCGAAATTTTATCCATTAATTGCGGAAAATAGGCAACCTGTATTAAGAGACCACCTGTCATAAGTGACATTTTTAGCTCACCTGAGCTGAAAGCTCAAGTGAGCTTTTCTGATCGCTTTTTATCCGTCCGTCTGTCTGTTAAACATTTACATTTTCAACTTCTTCTCCAAAACCACTGGGCCAATTTTAACCAATGTTGGCACAAATCATCCTTGGGTGATTCAAAATTGTTCAAATGAGGGCCAACCCCCTTATCCAAGGGGAGATAATAGCAAATCAGTAAAAATACACTGAACATTTTTAAAACTCTTCTTCTCCAGAACCAGTAAGCCAATTTCATTCAAACTTAATGCAAATCATCCTTAGTTGAAGGGAATTCAAAATTGTTCAAATTAAGGGCCAGGTTCTCTTCAAAGGGGAGATAA
Organism: Ostrea edulis; assembly: GCF_947568905.1. Lineage (NCBI taxonomy): Eukaryota > Metazoa > Mollusca > Bivalvia > Ostreida > Ostreidae > Ostrea > Ostrea edulis. Next base: position 32,968,509 of record NC_079167.1, on the reverse strand, counting down.
TCACAAAAGTGTAAAAATAGGGTGGGGTCATTTAAAAATCTTCTTCTCATGAACCACTGTACCAGTATAGTTGAACTTTACGTGGAAGTTTGCTGACATAATGGAGATTCAAGTTTGTTCATATCATGGCCCCCAGGGGTCGGATGGCGCCACAATAGGGGAAACCATATTTTATATGTATTTATATAGGAAAAATCTTCTTCTCAAGAACCATTGAGCCAGATGAGTTCAAATTTACATGGAAGCTTCCTGACATAATGCAGATTCAATTTGTTCATATCATGGCCCCCAGGGGTCGGGTGGGGCCACAATAGGGGAAACCATATTTTATATATATGTGTTTATATAGGAAAAATCTTTTAAAATCTTCTTCTCAAGAACCATTGAACCAGAAGAGTTCAACTTTACATGGAAGCTTCCTGACATAATGCAGATTCAAGTTTGTTCATATCATGGCCCCTGGGGGTCGGGTGGGGCCACACTAGGGGAAACCACATTTTATATGTATTTATATAGGAAAAATCTTCTTCTCAAGAACCATTTTCCATGTGTTAAAGTGACTCAGGTGAGCGATGTGGCCCATGGGCCTCTTGTTTCCATTCTCCGTTGGACGGTCTCTTTATACAGGTTTGACTGTATATATAACTTGTTGGTCTGTATTTTCAGTCATTACAACAGAATCAAGACTAGCTTACACTATATCTCACTATATATAACTGTTGTTGGTCTGTATTTTCAGGCATTACAACAGAATCAAGACTAGCTTACAGTGTGACCTCACTATATATAACTGTTGTTGGTCTGTATTTGTAGGCATTACAACAGAATCAAGGCTAGCTTACAGTGTGACCTCACTATATATAACTGTTGTTGGTCTGTATTTGTAGGTGTTACAACAGAATCAAGGCTAGCTTACAGTGTAACCTCACTATATATAACTGTTGTTGGTCTGTATTTGTAGGTGTTACAACAGAATCAAGGCTAGCTTACAGTGTAACCTCACTATATATAACTGTTGTTGGTCTGTATTTGTAGGTGTTACAACAGAAAGGTTCTCGGATGTGAGACCAGCCAATGAACCTGAATGTAAATGTAGACATCTCATGACATTGACCAAAACATGTGACGTGGTCCTGTCCACAGGGCACCTGTCCACAGGCTCTCCATCTCTTCAGATATCTCCCATTTGGTGCAATACATTATAAACTGGCATTGATTCAGGACGATCTCCTCACTCTGGAGTCCAGGAGATTTTTATGTTTTAGTGTATTGGAATTTCCTGTTAGATAGAACTTTACGTGAATTGTGTTTGTATGTATCCGAGTTCATGTAATATAGTTTACTATGAACAGATTGTGTACCTCCCATTTATAGAGTGATTTTGTGCCGCTTAAAACATCCTCCCTATTACAATCTGGTTTCAATAATAGCTGTCTGGATGAAAAATAATTCTTGATATTTTCAGTTTGATATTAAACAGATGTTTAGGTGTTTTTTTTTATGTTGAAGCATCTTTTAATTTGACATGCATATATAAAACCGCTTTCACTGATTATTAACACACAGTTTTCTAACAATTCGTAATCTCTCTGCTTACGCTATCTGGTGTGTATGCCATCTACAGGTAGGAAATATGGTGAATCCTGAGTTTTCAGTGTATATTATACATATTAAACTGTTGACTGCACAATGTGATATTACAGATGGATTCTTTTCATCACTTAGAAAAGTTAAATGATATGCGCTGTATGTGTGTATTTTATAAACTGTGTAGGTCATGAAGCCACATGACTTTTTCTTACATAAATTTGTAACATTGAACTGGGTCTGGGAAACTTGAATTATTGGGAACAATATTTTTGGTGAATCACGACAGTAAACTATCATTTTCATCCCTCATTTGTACTGACTTTTGTCTCCAGTTGAATGATATCACAGCAGAAAGAATTTTCTGGATAGAAATTGTGACTGACAAAAGGAACAGGGGCATTCTGTAGATTCCTAAATATATTCGAGGAATTTATTATTTAGTAATTGAGTGAGAAACGCTGCTTGCGAATCAAAATTACTCGCATTTATTTTAATTTTGCTATGATAAGATTTATTCAAAGTTGGGTTGACGTGTAAAAGCTCTTGATTAACAGTCCACTTGCAAATTCATGTTCATGGTATTCGACATCCAAGAGTGATATGTCTACTCCCATAAAATGAGGAATCTGCAGTTGTATGTTTTTATGGTATCGTGAACTTGCTACCCTTTTGAGAACCATTTTAAATGCCGTATTTCCTATATTCCTAATATTTTCTAAAAGGCAAAAATTTAAAACATCATTTTCTCTTTCTTATATGATCCAATACCCTGCTTTATTATGTGTCATGATGCGTTTTATTACACCAGTGTTGTTAGGTGAAAACTTTCAAAGAAACTGAGTTGAAGAATGGCAGAAGTAATGATCAATGTAATTTTAAAAATTATCAGAGGAAATTTGGTCTTTCCTATATCTGAATGAGTTGGCCAATGTTTATTAGTTCTGCTTTGCAAACAGACAGAATTTATATAATCATATATTGTGGATATGCTGCAAAATTTGAAATGAATCCCAAGTATGTAAATTATATAACTGCTCGGATTGAATTTAAAGATTCTTTGTTATAAAAGTGTAACCTTGAAATGACCTTCACAAAAAATAAGAACTGCCACACCCACTTTCCTTTGCCTCAAAAGAATTGATAGGAGAAGAATCCTTAAGGAAGAACAACACACATCATCACAATGGAAGTACTGGGCTAATCATTGTGGCAAAAATAAAATTAGAAATGTATTATTTGTCCTTTTCGATTTCATCTCAGCTTGCTCCATGAATTAAAATGTTTAAGCAGGTGATCGGTAGAGTACACAGTGCGAGTCCCCCCCCCCCCCCCCCCCCCCCCCGTCCCCCCCCCCCCCCCCCCTTCCCCCTCACTTTTTCTTCTCTCGATTATAAAATTGCGAATTTTTGCTACATTAGGCAAAGTTTTCAATATCTAACACCACCTCAGCTTTATTACTCAGACTGGTATCTTGAGTTTCTCGCCTGAGTTTGATTGGTATACATCCTTAAGGGGAAGTAAGATATGTTACATAAGGAAGTAAACGGAGGAATGGTCCAATCCTTGTTCTTTTATAACTTTTTTTGTTTAGTGCTTTGTAAGCATCAGACTATTTTAAGAGATTGTATTTTTGGTGTGAACTATTTCATATACCTTTTATGAATTGTGTTTCCCTTATTATAGCTATATTTTTCTTGGAACTAGCATATAAGCATTTTATTTATTTTTTTTGTTGTTATTTCAAATTTTGCATGTCAAAATTTTTTTTTTAATAATAAAACTGCATGATTTATAGCACTCAAAAACAGGTACAGTTACTGAAAAGTATACAAAGTGATAGAAAGTTTTGCTTCCTGGATCAAAGTTCATGTGTTTTGTGTAACTGTTCATTTGTTAACATAATGTACTTAAAAAACACAGGTGCATCAATGTAGTTGCAGCACTGTAAAATAAAAAGTGTCACTAGGAACATTACCACAGGATTGCTCTCCCTGACTGCTTTAGAGCCCATGTATTCCAGAGAGAAGTTAGCATTATTTAATCCGAAGGTCCTGTAGTATAGATATTCAATTACCTGCTAAGATTTAAGTAAAACACACTTGGAATTTACAGAAATGTTTTGAATTTAAGGGCATCAGAAATGTGTAACTTGGATATGTTTCTTTTTGATCTTTAGTCATACTGTCCTCTCTGTTTAATGCATTTGAAATGTTTACATTTTTGACTGTCAAAATATAGATAAAACAGATATTGGGAGAGAGAAAAAATATTTCGGTCCTCTGTTTAATGTACATGTATTTGATGAAGATATTAGCAAAGGTAGACAACTTGTGTGTGACTTTAAGATTTTGTACAAATTTTTGTTCACTGGCGACAAGAATGTCGAGGAATTTCCTCCTGTATGTGTTAGGACATGAACCACACACCCACCCCCTCTTTACACCAAATCATTGTGTTGTTGTAAGTCATGACTGGAGTCTCTCTGCTGTTGTGTGTGCCTTTTATAGACAACATCCATTCATGGTCATGTTTTCAGTAAACCTATTGTCCATTATAAAATCATTAATTTTTGGAAGGGGGTGTGTGTGGAATTCTCGTTTGTTGACAATGTCAGGTCCACCTGAACATGCGTATTGTTATTTTTTTAAATCAATAAAGTTAGACTCCACAAAAATAATCGATTTTATGATGTCTATCATTTTAAGTATAGGAACCCACGTTTAGCTGGTCAGCATATTTCTCAAACCTATGAATGGGTGCATCAACACTAAAGCTCGACATTCATTTTTCACATTGTAGTCAAAAAGTTTCAGTATGAATAAATTATTTATATATATTTATAAGTATTATAGAAGGTTGTATACTAATATTCATTTCAACAACTTAACAACGTGCTAGTGCATTGTAAAATTGGGAACTATGCAAATCCCAGAGGCTGCGTTAAATTAATTGTACAACATAAGCTTTTGCTGTTTTGTCAGAATGATACTGAATATTGTTATCTCCCTTTGTATATTGTGTCCATGTTACCTCCCTTTGTGACTAGTCCATCATGTAAGAAGTGTGCAGCACACAGCTTCTGTCAGCACTGAAACTGTACTGGCTTCCTGTAGGAATAGTGTGCTCATCCTAACATTTCCACAGTTTCAGATTCATTATAAATGAAATTACAAAAATAAATTGCTGAAATTTCTGAAAATTGGAGAAGTTAGCAATGTAGGGAATTAAAATGTCGGTATTCTGAAATGTGATCCTGATGATCGACTGGCAGCACATTTTTACCGGACGTTTGTATAAATGTCTAAATGTCTTCTGTATGCATAGTGATTATCTCTTGATTGTATTGTGTATCACGGTAGTACGTTTTATGATATCCATACTTGACCATTTGTAAAGACATTTGATTAAATTATAAATGTACATCTATTTGTTTTTTTTTGGTACGAAACTTGATTGACAGGAAATCCCTTTGACTGACTGCTGATCTATGACAATCTCATGAGTGATGTATCGGAAAATCTTGCATGAGCCCATGGCCTTAAGGCCCCCCCAAGAAGGTCCAAGTTAATGTCTTATTTGAGGGTGAGGATTTCAGCACGTGTATGGTGTTATTTGCCTGGCTAAGATATATTGCAGTCATATTGTGTGATCTGTTGGGAGTCCAAGCTTTAGTGAATCCTGAGGGTTTCAAAGAAATATAATTTTGTTTAGGTTTATGAGTAATTTTAACAAAATGGTAGAGGGAAGGAGAGCATCCCCTCCACCCTACCCCCCAACTCTAATGCCTGAGCCCAAGCAAGGTGAGCAGTTAAAGCTGAGTAAACATGAATGTACATAAAATACCTTGTCCAAGACAAAATGTAGGATTAGGTCACTGGGAACAAGACCAAATTTCACTGGTGGCCGAGAGGTTAGAGCGTTCGCCCCGCAAGCGGAAGGCCCGGGGTTCAAATCCCGGCAGCAACAGACCTAAGTCGTTAAAACGGAGTGACAGTTCCATCGCCAAAAGCTCGGCATCAGGTGTGAATGTCACGGGTCCTCGGAGATGACCTTAAAAATGGATGTCCCGTGTCACAGTAGGGGTGGCATGCTAAAGAACCCTCACTGCTCAATGGCCATAAGCGCCGAGCATAGGCCTAAATTTGAAGCCCTTCACCAGTCTTGGTGATGTCTCCATATGAGTGAAAAATTCTCGAGTGAGGCGTTAAGCAAGATACCAAATTTCACTGTTTAGTTGTAAGATTAGTTCACTGGGAAATTCTTCGTGTGAAAAATACTTATTCAAAATTAAATCGGCAAATGCTTGATATACTGTTACAATGATAGCTTTATATCCTGTGTTTTAATTGTTTCAAGTACATGGTTGGAAAAATAATTGAACATTGTTTGTGAAACTGATAACCAGGAAGGAATATATCGCTTTAAAAAACTAGGAATTTCGTAAGGCTGAGATTGAATTCTGGGGTTTAAGGGTTCACATCTGAGCAAAAATAACTGTAGCATCTCTCTAGTGCTCATAACTGTAACATCTCTCAAGTGAGTTCTATAACTGTAACATCTCTGTAGTGCTATATTTAACTGTAATATCTCTGTAGTGAGTTCTGTAACTGTAACATCTCTGTAGTGAGTTCTATAACTGTAACATCTCTGTAGTGAGTTCTATAACTGTAGTGAGTTCTATAACTTAACATCTCTGTAGTGAGTTCTGTAACTGTAACATCTCTGTAGTGAGTTCTATAACTTAACATCTCTGTAGTGAGTTCTATAACTGTAACATCTTTGTAGTGAGTTTTATAACTGTAACATCTCTGTAGTGAGTTCTATAACTGTAACATCTCTGTGGTGAGTTCTATAACTGTAACATCTCTGTAGTGAGTTCTATAACTGTAACATCTCTGTAGTGAGTTCTATAACTGTAACATCTCTGTAGTGAGTTCTATAACTGTAGTGAGTTCAATAACTGTAGTGAGTTCTATAACTGTAACATCTCTGTAGTGAGTTCTATAACTGTAGTGAGTTCAATAACTGTAGTGAGTTTTATAACTGTAACATCTCTGTAGTGAGTTCTATAACTGTAGTGAGTTCTATAACTTAACATCTCTGTAGTGAGTTCTGTAACTGTAACATCTCTGTAGTGAGTTCTATAACTTAACATCTCTGTAGTGAGTTCTATAACTGTAACATCTTTGTAGTGAGTTTTATAACTGTAACATCTCTGTAGTGAGTTCTATAACTGTAACATCTCTGTGGTGAGTTCTATAACTGTAACATCTCTGTAGTGAGTTCTATAACTGTAACATCTCTGTAGTGAGTTCTATAACTGTAACATCTCTGTAGTGAGTTCTATAACTGTAGTGAGTTCAATAACTGTAGTGAGTTCTATAACTGTAACATCTCTGTAGTGAGTTCTATAACTGTAGTGAGTTCAATAACTGTAGTGAGTTTTATAACTGTAACATCTCTGTAGTGAGTTCTATAACTGTAGTGAGTTCAATAACTGTAGTGAGTTCTATAACTGTAACATCTCTGTAGTGAGTTCTATAACTGTAGTGAGTTCAATAACTGTAGTGAGTTCTATAACTGTAACATCTCTGTAGTGAGTTCTATAACTGTAACATCTCTGTATTGAGTTCTATAACTGTAACATCTCTGTAGTGAGTTTTATAACTGTAATATCTCTGTAGTGAGTTCTATAACTGTAACATCTCTGTAGTGAGTTTTATAACTGTAACATCTCTGTAGTGAGTTCTATAACTGTAACATCTCTGTAGTGAGTTCTATAACTGTAACATCTCTGTATTGAGTTCTATAACTGTAACATCTCTGTAGTGAGTTCAATAACTGTAGTGAGTTCTATAACTGTAACATCTCTGTAGTGAGTTCTATAACTGTAACATCTCTGTAGTGAGTTCTATGGCTGTAACATCTCTGTAGTGAGTTCTATAACTGTAACATCTCTGTAGTGAGTTCTATAACTTAACATCTCTGTAGTGAGTTCTGCAACTGTAACATCTCTGTACTGAGTTCTATAACTGTAACATCTCTGTATTGAGTTCTATAACTGTAACATCTCTGTAGTGAGTTCTATAACTGTAGTGAGTTCTATAACAGTGACATCTCTGTAGTGAGTTCTATGACTGTAATATCTCTGTAGTGAGTTCTGTAACTGTAACATCTCTGTAGTGAGTTCTATAACTGTAGTGATTTCTATAACTGTAGTGAGTTCTATAACTGTAACATCTCTGTAGTGAGTTTTATAACTGTAACATCTCTGTAGTGAGTTCTATAACTGTAACATCTCTGTATTGAGTTCTATTACTGTAGTGAGTTCTATAACAGTGACATCTCTGTAGTGAGTTCTATGACTGTAATATCTCTGTAGTGAGTTCTGTAACTGTAACATCTCTGTAGTGAGTTCTATGGCTGTAACATCTCTGTAGTGAGTTCTATAACTGTAACATCTCTGTAGTGAGTTCTATAACTGTAACATCTCTGTATTGAGTTCTATAACTGTAACATCTCTGTAGTGAGTTTTATAACTGTAACATCTCTGTAGTGAGTTTTATAATGTAACATCTCTGTATTGAGTTCTATTACTGTAACATCTCTGTAGTGAGTTCTTTAACTGTAACATCTCTGTAGTGAGTTCTATAACTGTAACATCTCTGTAGTGAGTTTTATAACTGTAACATCTCTGTATTGAGTTTTATAACTGTAACATCTTTGTAGTGAGTTCTATAACTGTAGTGAGTTCTATAACTGTAACATATCTGTGGTGAGTTCTATAACTGTAACATCTCTGTAGTGAGTTCTATAACTGTAACATCTCTGTAGTGAGTTTTATAACTGTAACATCTCTGTAGTGAGTTCTATAACTGTAACATCTCTGTATTGAGTTCTATTACTGTAGTGAGTTCTATAACAGTGACATCTCTGTAGTGAGTTCTATGACTGTAATATCTCTGTAGTGAGTTCTGTAACTGTAACATCTCTGTAGTGAGTTCTATGGCTGTAACATCTCTGTAGTGAGTTCTATAACTGTAACATCTCTGTAGTGAGTTCTATAACTGTAACATCTCTGTATTGAGTTCTATAACTGTAACATCTCTGTAGTGAGTTTTATAACTGTAACATCTCTGTAGTGAGTTTTATAATGTAACATCTCTGTATTGAGTTCTATTACTGTAACATCTCTGTAGTGAGTTCTTTAACTGTAACATCTCTGTAGTGAGTTCTATAACTGTAACATCTCTGTAGTGAGTTTTATAACTGTAACATCTCTGTATTGAGTTTTATAACTGTAACATCTTTGTAGTGAGTTCTATAACTGTAGTGAGTTCTATAACTGTAACATATCTGTGGTGAGTTCTATAACTGTAACATCTCTGTAGTGAGTTCTATAACTGTAACATCTCTGTAGTGAGTTTTATAACTGTAATATCTCTGTAGTGAGTTCTATAACTGTAACATCTTTGTAGTGAGTTTTATAACTGTAATATCTCTGTAGTGAGTTCTATAACTGTAACATCTCTGTAGTGAGTTCTATGATTGGAACATTTTTCTATATAAGAGAACCTTGGGGCATACCATTGTCCAAGTACATGTGCAATGCTTTACAGTGACCTGAATTTTCCTGCCTGCAAGGAAATACCTAATGTATTGCCTGTGATGTGGAACTGGTAATGAAGCTTGTATATAGTTTACTTATGTTGTATTGTAGTAGTTTGGTCTATACAGACCCTGGATATTGGCCTTGGTAGCTCAGTGGTTAGAGCACCTGAGTTTTAATGCAGGGGTCAAGGTTCGATTCCCGGTTCAGCTACAGATTTAGCCTCTCATATATTACAGTATCATGCCAGACAAGATCAAAGACTTTTTAGATGTCAATGAAGACTGAACCTGTGAAACGATTCTTTGACATTCTTGTTCGGACTTTATTTTCTAGGTGA
>NC_079167.1:32943970-32953970 GCF_947568905.1 Ostrea edulis | reverse complement strand
AAGAATGTATTTTTACGTACTCTCCTCCATGCATCAGTTACTTTGTACTGCGTTTCTAAGCATTCTGAATCTAATCATGAATGAACATAATAAACAGCTTGTAGATTTCCGCACACACAGTGCTGGTGATATGTCCAGAGTTTGTACAATGAAATAATATGCATGCAATTCAACAAATATCAATAAATTTCAGTACGAGTACAAGTATTGATATTAATATCATGCTTTTTTAAAAACCTCCCCTTATATACCCTGGTGCTACTAGTATTCATATTTACAATAACCAGTGCTTTGCCATTAAAAAAATAACCTTTTAATACTGTTTCATTACATTTCATTTCTTGATACATGTAAAAACATTGACCTTTCAACTTGACGTAATAAATGTCTAGTTTGTTTACACTGAGGAGGAGGGGGGGGGGGGGGATCTCAAATCTCAAATTACCCTATTTTTCCATTGTTTTCATACCCCCTAATTCGCACAACCACGACATTTCTTCCTTAAAATAAAGCCTTCTTCTAAACAGCTCATGTGGAGATACAAATGCAGTGGTTGATGCCTATCTCTGCGTAAATCTTGATGATTCTTTGGCAACAGATAATGAAATTCACTGTTACACATTTCATCTACAATCCAAAATATTACATGTGATGATATCCATAGAATTCATTAATGCCTTCATGATGAAATTGCTAAATCCCTGCTTAAGCTCTCTGTTATTGCTTATTTCAATAAAATCGTTATTTTTATTTACAGTGATCGACGAAAGGTTGAGACAAAGCTAAAAGTATGCTGATGTACATTTCCTTACAACATCAATTGTTAAATAGTATTACATAAAACCACCAGAAAATCTGCACTCATTCGATTCTAACTACTGTAGCAGGTGGGGGTGTTGCACATTTTCAGAAACAAATCTATGGGTACAAAGTCCCATGTAGCCATGCACAATAATTCAGATTTTTTTTTCATTCTTGTGTATTGTGAGTGGAGCAGGTTGTGGTAAATTGTGGGTTTTTAAAAAAGTAAAACTCCTGTCGGGCACATTGCAAATAGTTGATGAAGGTAAGTATGGATATTGAAGTAAACCCACTGAATGATAAATTCAATCACAGTATCACTTTCCTCATTCTGGAAGTTCTGTGATTCTTGAATGTGATTGCACTTTGAGTGTCCAGTATGAATAGTTACTATTGCCTATTTAATGGTTTTAACCTCAGGTTAAATATTTTAGATTGCCCACAAGATGAAGGCACATTCTATTGATAAGATTTGAACTTTTTTCTTTTCTAATATTCTGTAATGAAAATTTCATTCAGTGCACAGAGAACACAAAATTCCAGAGACTCGGTATGACAATGGACATTCTGGACAAGCACATCACATCCCCACGGCGTTATACCTTATACGCACATACATGTAACTGCCTTTCACGTACAGCAGAAAAAACAATCAATAGGACATAAAATCTAATATAAAGCACAAAATTAAAAAAAATATACATCTCCACTTCTCTAGTGTCATTTAAATACAGTGTGCACTTTGTTAAAACACCCTTTGCACCATATAACAGTACTGTTTATATTCTTGTTTACAATATGTACTTATCCTTGACCTTTCTGATAAATGACTTTCCACTTTAAACGTGGACTGGTGGATCAAGACATTGACGTTTTTCCCAACGGTTTACAGACATATTAATAGAATGGTGATGTCAGTTACAAAATATTGTAGTTTTTATAAACTGTGTGCATCGCAACATTGAAGACTTCATAGAAGAACTTCATGGTTTTCTTGAATCACAAATCTATCTGCATTCTAAACAAATCACACAATGCAACATAATCTTTTCAGATCATTCACAGGTACTAATTTATACATATAGAAATAACACAATCTATCCCCACAACTCGCACTCCTTAACAGCAAGTTTTAATAACATGGAATGAGTTGAACATTTGACCTCTCTCTCTCTGTACAGGTGGATTGCTATTGATATTGGGATCTACAGAGGGTCACTACAAAGTAACTGTTTGTGTCAGGTGTTCCCTGTGTTTCCATCTGGTCAGTCTGCTGGACAACGAATGGCAGTGGTCAATTATTGGGACATACGCGTCTCTTGATACAACATGCTCGTGGAAACAAATTCAATACATCAATTAGCCACGCCCCCTTATTGCTGTAGCTGTTCATCACTTTTTGTTTTTGTTGCCATAGTATTGCTGCCAAGCCTCAGAGATTTTGGCGACCCAGTCTTGGGATCTTGACTCGCGGTCCTCCAGGTAATAGGTGCGATTTGGCTGTAAAACAAAGTCCACAGATCACACCGATTTCCTTGTATTCATGACATACAGATTGAATATCCCCCTCAGCAGAATGTACTGCAACTAGTGCTCAGTTTGAAAGCCAAAACATAGGTCTTTACCATCCAGGGGCATACATGTAGCTGCAGGGGGTTTGATGGGGACTCCCTAAACAGCAAGGCTGGTGTGGTGGTGTTTGCACAAACATTCCCCAGGTAAGAAAATGACACAAAGTCAATAGTTCAGGACCCCCCCCCCCCCCCCTTTAATAGATTTTTATCTAAAAACCAGTGTCATGTACAATTACAATTGGTCAACAAGTTTCATTGCAATACAATTTAAACTGTGGCAGAAACTGCATTCAAATGTATCCCCATGTATCAAAATGACTAAGACTATCTTACAGTGCAGAAAATCACCAAATTTTTTTCCCATACCACTTCTCCCTCCCCGAAAAAAAAAAAAACCCAAACAAAAATCTAAGGTGTCTTGCACAGCCTCACTTGGTACTGTAGGAGAAACTGTGTTCACAAACTTTGTGAAGGCTGCACACAGACAGATATTAAAACAGGACACAAACAATATGCCCCTCCCAGAGCGAGATGGGTGAGCCAGTATAATTTGCCTGATCTTTAGTGAGAATAAACAGTGGCGATTGTAGGCCTATTTCGGGAATAACAATCTTCTCATTTGCTCCCATTAATGTTGATTAAATTGTTACAAACTGAGATTTACTGGCAACACTTTATTGGAGCCTGTAAAAAGGATCTTTGCAACTGTGAAATCAGTATCAACAGTTGCAGATTTAATGAGAAGATAGTTATTGCCGTTTTAATACAATTTTGTACTTTGAAGCCGATGTGGTCACCATATTGTTTACTGGAGTACAAAAATATTTTGCGTCTGTTAACGCTCATTAAATAGGGGGTAATGTCCAAGCTGTAGCCAATCAAAATACAGGAATACACACAAGTTTCATTAGAATTTAAGCGATTGAGATAACTTTGTGGTTAAAGGGTTAATAAATATTGAAAACATCTCTTTCATCAGAAAATGATATACCCAATAGATGTTACAAATAATTAATATCACGCCCTTACCGTATGAACAAAAAAGGTTTTAAAATTCTTTGCCTCAGGCCTCAACTCTTCTGACCTACAAAATGAATAAAATTCCAAATACACAGAATCAGCAACGAATGAAAATTGTTGTTTTATGACTAAACATTAAGTGCACTCTGGAGAATCTTTTCTTTCTGCATTAATTAATTACACAGTTTCTCGATAGCATCAATCATGAATGCTCGGATGACGTACCATGGAATTTGTCCCTTGAGAACCTGGTTAGCTGGGTCTACATAGTATAAATGTGGTCCCTCAGTCAACAGAAGCATTCTCTTCCGGGCAAACAATCCCTAAAATACAGATCATGCTTGATGGACTCAAAAATAACCTTTAAAATACAGAAGATGGTAAGTGGAACTCAATATAAACTAGTTCTAATTGTAACGGGGACCGTTACAGATGTTCCCCAAACCTCCCCCAATTAAAAAGTGATGTCCTTGTGAATCTATAGGAAAACATCATTTTATTTTAGCCTTTAATTACATGTAGTACGTTCAATATGGTCATTTCAGTACCAAGAAATGAAAGAAAGCGTTGCACGTGCATACACGCGCACGCGTGTATGATTCCGAATTTTTGTTGATGTCGTTCAACAGGCATTTGTATCATATACCCACAGTATGAATTTCATAACGTTTCCACCAAATATAAGGAAGTTATAGCGATTTTAAAATCGTCCAATCAGAAATCAGCACACGTGCATGCACGTGCTGAGCAGTAATTCTAACCACAGCAATTTGTAAGGAGTACCAAGATACATCTAAACCCCTACTATGAATAGAATTTGATGAAAAACAAAAACGTTATCGTCCTTTAAAAATTGAACATTTAAAAAACGTTGCACGCGCATGCGCGTGTACGTTGCCATTTTTTGTTACACCAACACATAGATACACATATTGTCTACATATGCTGTGAATATCATCTCATTCGCTTCATAAATAAGATAGTTACGAACGTTTTAGCATTATCCAATCAAAATGAAGCGCACGTGCATGCGCGTGCAAATTGGTAATTTTGACCATGTAAATCAGTTAAGGGTCTCAATATCTACCTATGATATGAATTTCAAGCCATTTCAATGAACAACAAAAAAGTTAGACTGATTCCAAAGTTAGCGTACAAATTTTGTAATGCGCGTTCACGCGCATGCGTGCTGGCAAAATAACTATCATTTTTCATATGTACAAATGATATACTATCATCCTATTTAGGTTTTATATCGCTTCCTTCAATATTTTGATTTTCCATTTTTTGTACCAAAATTGCAATGCACGTGCGCGCATGCACGTGCAAACAAAATGACTATCACTATGCACATCTACAAACGCTATACTATCATCCTGGAAAGTTTCATATCGATCCCTTTTGTAGTTTCTGAAAACACTACCGGACAAAAAAGTACCGGAGAAAAAGAATAATAATAATAACTAGAAATGATCTCGTTGCGAGCAACGAATAGGTCTTCCGTCAAATTTCGTACTCTGACGAGATAGGATCTTAACTGGGAGAATTCAATTAGTGAAGAACGACTATACATGAAAGAAATAAACACGTACATGTAAGACACGATTTATCAATTATAAACAATTTCGGTTTTATTCTATTCACTTTCGAGTATCTCAGGAGTCCATAAAACGACTAAAAGTTCCAAATGGATCACGTAGGATCCCACACTAAAAATTTCCATGAAAAATACTGAGTTTTCGGACAACTTCCGGTTTCGAAAAACCACTTCCGGTGGAAATGGTATGACTTATTACACTCTATTAAATAATGGTATGACCATTAGAATTTAAAAAAATGAAAAATTACATATTTTTAAGGTACTTCCGGTGGATGACGGAAGTGACGGCAACAAAATTGAAAGACGTATGTCACATTTACAAGTCACCATCTAACATTCCTGAAAGTTTCGAGACTCAATCTTTGATTATTTATGAGAAACGCCTGAATAAGAAACAACCCGGAAATCATAGATATTTAATGAACGGAAGTGAATTTTGAAAAAAAAAATATAATTCACTATACTCTGAAGATAGATAATGTCAATATATATGTGAAAATCATATCAAACACTTGATATATAAGTGAGAGATATGATAGCAAAGAAAGAGCAATTTTTCGAAGTTTTTCTCTAAAAACCGGAAGTTGTTGTTTAAACTTCCGGTAAGTGTAACATTTTCTGAAACTCCAAAAGACACTTAATTATTCCATGCACGTTTTGTTTCAAAAGCGTCAATTTAATATTTGACATTTCTTTCGTTCACTTCCGGCGAAGGCCGGAAGTGACGGATCGCAATGATAAACCTTTTTACAGAGCTACAAGTCACCATTTATCATCCCTGAAAGTTTGAAGACTCAATCTTTATGAGTAAACGCCCGAACAAAATGTCATTTGAAAAACAGAAACTCGGCAGTAACTTGTGACCGGAAGTGATTTTGAAATAGTGTTACAGTGTTCTCTTGTGATTGATAATGACAATAATATCTGTAAATATCGTATTAAATGGTTCATAAATAAACGAGATATACGAGGACAAAGAAAGACCACTTTTTGGAAGTTTTTCTCTAAAAACCGGAAGTTGCTTGTTAAACTTCCGGTAAGTCTATCATTTTCTGAAACGCCGAAAGAGACCTAATTAATTTATGCAAGTTTTGTTTCAAAAGCATAATTTTGAAATTTGACGTTTCTTTTGTTCACTTCCGGTGACGGCCGGAAGTGACGGATGACAATGATAGCACATTATTACACAGCTACAAGTCACCATCTATCATCCCTGAAAGTTTGAAGACTCAATCTTAAACCGTTTATGAGAAAACGCCCGGACAAATTATCATTTGAAAAACAGATTTTCGGCCGCAACTTGTGACCGGAAGTGAATTTTGAAATAGTGGTGCAGGGTTCTCTTGAGATGGATAATGTCAATAATATCTGTAAATATCGTATTAAATGGTTCATAAATAAACGAGATATACGAGGACAAAGAAAGACCATTTTTTAAAAGTTTTTCTCTAAAAACCGGAAGTTGCTGTTTAAACTTCCGGTAAGTCTATCATTTTCTGAAACGCCAAAAGAGACCTAACTAATCTATGAAAGTTTTGTTTCAAAAGCATATTTTTGAAATTTGACGTTTCTTTTGTTCACTTCCGGTGACGGCCGGAAGTGACGGATGGCAATAGTAATACCTTAGTGCACAGCTACAAGTCACCGTCTATCATCCCTGAAAGTTTGAAGACTCAATCTTTAACCGTTTATGAGAACACGTCTGGACAAAATGTCATTTTAAAAACGGTAAATCGGACGTAACTTGCGACCGGAAGTGAATTTTCAAAAATCCAAAAAAAGATATAAACTTCAGATAGCAATGCGACAACCCTAAAAATTTGAAGGAAATCGATCAAGCCATCTCCGAGAAATCATCTGCACAAAATCGGTAAGGAAAAAAAAAAAGAATAAAAATAATAATAATAATAATAATAAGAAAAGTGAAAAATCAACAATAGAATAATAGAAGGTTCTTCCGCTGAAGACGGAAGACCCTAATAATAATAATAAGAAACAGAGTAAAAACAATATGTTCCCAAACTTTGTTTGGGGAACATAATTATAAGTACTGGGCACTATACTACTAATTCAGCATATTCCATATTTATAAAGATAATGGTTCAATAATGGTGGAGCACAAGAGATGACCTATGATTTTGATTGGATGATACACTGTACGCTATGATTTTGATTGGATGATACACTGTATGTCTTGCACAACAACCTGTATCTGCCTTTTTGATAATATGGTAGAATGCTACAAATAGATATCCTGCCCTGTTGAATACCTTTCGTTTATCGACCAGTCCCTGCTTCAGGATCAGGTTGCCTTCCACAAACTTGTGGTATTTACTGTTCTGTTGTTGTTCCTCTAGTCGTTTCTTTCTCTCATCATCAGTGATTCTGTACAACAGACAAAAACAACATCAAGATAATAATTTGAGAGTTATAATTATAATAGTAATTCTGTACAACAGACAAAAACAACATCAAGATAATAATCTGAGAGTTATAATTATAATAGTCAGTAATTCTGTACAACAGACAAAAACAACATCAAGATAATAATCTGAGAGTTATAATTATAATAGTCAGTGATTCTGTACAACAGACAAAAACAACATCAAGATAATAATCTGAGAGTTATAATTATAATAGTCAGTAATTCTGTACAACAGACACAATGAACATCAAGATAATAATCTGAGAGTTATAATTATAATAGTCAGTGATTCTGTACAACAGACACAATGAACATCAAGATAATAATCTGGGAGTTATAATTATCGTGTATCAGTAAATCCAGTTTATGTTAATTTGGCATTCCATATAAAGCAATAGTAGAAGCCTTGTGGTTATGATGCTCACTTAGCTACCAGGAGGCCAAGGTTCTATTCTTAATCACAGTGCGTGTCAAACCAGATATGTATAACACAGGAAGTAATTGTTTATTCTTCAATTGTCGGGTTTTAGAAGTGAAAGTCACAAGTCTTTCAGATTCTACCTTGACAATAGAGTCCAGTGCCATGCATAAGTCAAAATTTGTGACATTTGTGACAATTCATAGGATGTGACACAAACACATAAATTATTCCATATTACGACAGACCCAGTTTTACCACAATTTTACATCAACTTGCCCACATTATCAAACAACACTGGAAAGTTGAATATTGTGACCCCCCCCCCCCCCTTACACTTTAGATTGATTGAATATTGTTTAACGTCCCTCTTGAGAATATTTCACCCATATGAAGATGTCACTGACCATTGCCTGTGAAGGGCTGCAAAATTTAGGCCTATGCTCGGCGCTTATGGCCTTTGAGCAGGATGGGATCTTATCGTGCCACACCTGCTGTGACACGGGACCTCGGTTTTTGCGGTCTCATCCAAAGGACCACCCCATTTAGTCACCTCTTACAACAAGCATGGGGTACTGAGGACCCATTCTAACTCGGATTCACATGGGACTACATTTTAGAGACATACCTTCATGTTGTATTTAAATACATTTTCCGTTTTAGTTACATAAAGTGAAAACTTTGGTGGTAACGTTTTGAAATTGAATGTCGAGAACTTACACCGTCTGAGTGATTATTTCCACCATTCTTGCATCATCAAACCCAGCCTGTCAAATAAAGCAATTACACATAAGCAATGTTTCATGGTGATAAGATTAGCTTCAGAAATGAATTTTTAAACAAATCATTGCTAAACACAAATGCCCCTGATCAAGATCTGACATGGACTATTTTACTTAGTCCACACCTGGGTATGGGTCATTACACTGAAAAATTGCCATCAACATCTTTTCTTAGCAACATTAGCTGTTGATAAAACACCAGATTCAGTTTTAGAACACAGTCTATATCCTTCGACTAGAGGAAATCATACAAAATTTTCATTACACCAATCCATGGTGCGAATAGAGTTTCAAAGTCGAAAACCTTCTCAAATTCTTGCTGAGAAACCTAATATCTATTTTTAACCAGAGGCAGAGGCAAGCTTTCTGAGACTACCTCTGCCACTTACTAAAAATACATTGATAAGAGGTATCTAAGGAAAACTAGACTTTTTGATATATTAATTGACACTGACCATTAAGATATACCTATGTAGGAAGTTTAATGAATGCATCTTCAACATTAGTCAGAAACAAGCTAAATACAAAATCCAGAAATGTGTAGTCAAGGTCAATTGGAAGGTCATATGGTACAAAAATTGGGAGTATTGTAATGTGCTTTTGCCAAGACGTATCTGTGTATGAAGTTTGATGAATGCATCGGTGAATCCAACAAGGGATGGAAGGACAAATTACATACACCCATCATTTACTTTTAACAAAGCATTTGGTATGTCAACAAAGCACATTACTTCAAACACAGTCCGATAATAATCTGATCAATGACAATGGTTGGAAAACACGAGTTATAATCTGAACAACTGCAAGAAAATATGAGTTATAATTTGACCAATTGCTAGACAATTAGTGTATACTGACCATTTACTGGACAATGCAAGTTATAATTTAACCAATCGCTAGACAATGTGAGTTATAATTTGACCAATTGCTAGACAATGTGAGTTATAATTTGACCAATTGCTAGACAATGTGAGTTATAATTTGACCAATCGCTAGACAATGCGAGTTATAATTTGACCAATTGCTAGACAATGTGAGTTATGTGAACAATTAAATTGATGACATCAATCTACCCTGTAGCTGCTCCAGATGTTCTCGGGGTTTGTAGATGTGGCAGGAAGGAATGGAACCAGAGGTGGGGGCTTCTGCTCGTGAATGTGATCAAAGTCAATTCCTTCATAAAACGGATGTAATTTTAACTTCTCAAAGCCCCCCATTTCCTCACAACCTAACCGTTGTTCAGGGTTGAGTACTAACAGTTTTTCCACTAGGTCTTGTGCAACAACATTAAATCCGTCTGGAAACTCATATTCAAGCTTTGTTATTTTTTGGAATATCTGGTATTCATGTCTAAAAGTGAAAAAGAATTCAGAAGTCAAG
>NC_079167.1:32938970-32941470 GCF_947568905.1 Ostrea edulis | reverse complement strand
TGCATGTTATTGTTTAAATTAGATAACTAGCAGACGTCAGATACCGCGATGTTCCAAAAATATTATCAATGTTTTGAGAAAGGAAATGTTGACACATTATTTTCAGTTGACAAATAGTACTTTCAATTTCAAGATGCAAAATAATATACATTGCATCAAGATTTATAATCATATAATTACCTGGCAACATACACAAATAAAGTGATTAGCTTACCTTCTTATTAATAAGCTTATTGAACTTTAAAATCGAAAGTCTTGTGTCAAAAGGAAATCAAAACTCGAAGTCAGATTGTTTTTTATTATTCTGTATTGTTAACCTGCTTAAATATTCAGTCCTAATTATTATCAAATGACTTGAAATTAAGAGAAATATTTCATCCATGATCTTGAAAATTAATGGAGTTCTTCCTCTTTCATTATGAAAGTAGTACGCAAACTGTGATCATCAGTTTTATGGTTCTCTTTGAATCTTGCCCATGAGATTACACAAACATGTACACACATACACAAATTGGTTAATCCCCCCCCCCCCCCCCTAACAACTAGTTGTGCGAGGGGATAACAGACTCACATTCTACTCAGTATAAGGACACTCTACAAACAATGCCCTGCTTACTTTCGAAAATTCCTCCTTATATTACCTTGTGAAATTTTCAATCCCTAGCACAGCCCTACCCTTGTCCGGGAGACATGATAAACAAATCTATACAACACATGGATGCTCGCATAACACTGATAAACTGCATCTTTGCCGTTTGAATTGAATCATTACCTAAAGATACTCCTATATTCATTTAATAATTTATAAATTGTCCAACTCTAGAATTAAAAAAAAAATTTCCCTAACACATATCTTTTTTTAGCCCCTGGGGCCATAATTAGAATCCTTTGTATCATAGGTAGACAACACATACACTGAACGTGGTGGTGGGCAGTCGGACCAAAAACCATCATCGATTATCGGCAATAATCGGACACATGTAATCGATTATAATCGGAATTGACATTTAAGGTATCCGATCCATAAAAGCATTTATTTTCACAAAAAGTCAATATCTGTAGCACTAAATCATTTGTGAAAACAAAATGCCTGATTTTTAGTTAGATAAAGATGGCAGAGAGAGTAGATGATGCCACATCTATTTATAGTGAATTAGATTTTTTTGTCATAGTTATTTCCCCTTGCAGAAATGTATAATTTAAAAAAAAAAAATTTCAGAATTTGTATGGTGACCTTTACATTTCTTCCCATATTTTGAAAAACCATGGAATCTTTTCACCATGAGCTTTCTTTGGAAATCATTCTAATTGACTTTATATGTCAGAAATGTGTTTTTCTCATAGGGATTAATGTTAATCTCTATAACAGATATTTCTTATATGTCTTGTCAATTTTGAAAATTCTTTTGGTGAATCACTGTGTATGTTAATCATCTTTCATTTTATACCAAATTTTGCATTACATAACAATTATTGGGAAAAAAATTAGGGGTTTTATGGATCAGATACCTTAAGTGTTTCCCCTCATAATACATAACAGAATCATTAAATGTATGGAAACAACATGTCTCATTTGTTCACAGTTGAATAAATCAGAATATCAATATATCAAGTCATGGAATTTATCTATAATCTCAATGATATCAGAGATAGACTCCTTTATTTGAATGTTGTTGTTGTTACCGTCCTTCACATCTCCCGCCATTTTGTTTGTTTATTTTTGATTGGGTTTGACATACAGAAAATAAAATTTGAACAAAGTTGAAGTGATTTCCGGATTTTGTTTGGTCAACGATATCGGCGACTTTTATTTTGTAATCGATTAGTAGCATCGTAGGTCTCTGAACGACCGACAATCGATCATCGGCGACAATTGTTTCATCACTATTTTTAACTGACTCCATCATATTTCTACAGCATCTTCGTTCAGATGGGGGTACATTTCACTTTAGACAACTTAATTAAGTCCCCTTTTACTTGAGAGTGTTTTATGTCAAGTTTGATTGAAAATGTACCCTTAATTTCTAAGGAAACAATCAGAACTAAAAATGTAACAGAGATGACCAGGTATGATGTGTTTGTGGACATTGATTTACCTGTAGTAAGCCTTTTGATGTGTTTGTGGACATTGATTTACCTGTAGTAAGCCTTTTGATGTGTTTGTGGACATTGATTTACCTGTAGTAAGCCTTTTGATGTGTTTGTGGACATTGATTTACCTGTAGTAAGCCTTTTTGCTGGTCAGGATTTCTGGTGACACGTACTGTGCTGTACCAACAAAAGAATTCGTTCTGCCACTCACTGGTGCTTCTGCCAGAAAAAGAATACATTAAAAGATGATCACATGATCCAATTATAAGTGAATGTATTCAAGATATAAAAAAAACTTGAATGTGTGTTACTAACCCTCTTCTTCTTTGGTGTCTTTCAGGATTTTAGCACTGCCAAAATCTGTGATCTGTATATGCATTTCATCATTCAGGAGAATGTTTTCTGGTTT
>NC_079167.1:32931470-32936470 GCF_947568905.1 Ostrea edulis | reverse complement strand
GTTTGATGATACTGACCTATAATGATTGTGAGTTTGATGATACTGACCTATAATGATTATGAGTCTGATGATACTGACCTATAATGATTGTGAGTTTTATGATACTGACCTATAATGATTGTGAGTTTGATGATACTGACCAATAATGATTATGAGTCTGATGATAATGACCTATAATGATTGTGAGTTTGATGATACGGACCTATAATGATTGTGAGTTTGATGATACTGACCTATAATGATTATGAGTCTGATGATAATGACCTATAATGATTGTAAGTTTGATGATACTGACCTATAATGATTGTGAGTTTGATGATACTGACCTATAATGATTATGAGTCTGATGATAATGACCTATAATGATTGTGAGTTTGATGATACGGACCTATAATGATTGTGAGTTTGATGATACTGACCTATAATGATTATGAGTCTGATGATAATGACCTATAATGATTGTGAGTTTGATGATACTGACCTATAATGATTGTGAGTTTGATGATACTGACCTATAATGATTATGAGTCTGATGATAATGACCTATAATGATTGTGAGTTTGATGATACTGACCTATAATGATTGTGAGTTTGATGATACGGACCTATAATGATTGTGAGTTTGATGATACTGACCTATAATGATTATGAGTCTGATGATACTGACCTATAATGATTGTGAGTTTGATGATACTGACCTATAATGATTGTGAGTTTGATGATACTGACCTATAATGATTATGAGTCTGATGATAATGACCTATAATGATTGTGAGTTTGATGATACTGACCTATAATGATTATGAGTCTGATGATAATGACCTATAATGATTGTGAGTTTGATGATACTGACCTATAATGATTATGAGTCTGATGATAATGACCTATAATGATTGTGAGTTTGATGATACTGACCTATGAATGATTCCTTTGGTATGGAGGTAGTCTAACGCTGCAATGATTTCTGCTGTGTACCACCTACTACACGGTTCATCAAAGGAAGACAACTTGTGTATGTAATCCAGGAGTTCTCCTCTCCTGGCATAACTCAACACAAAATCTATAGGTATAGGAAGATAACTAAGAGGATCCAAGTATTTTCATTTCATATTGTCTCAGTACAGTTTAAACAGAATCAAGTAGTTTCATTTTCCATTTTAATCAAAACTTTAAACCCTATTGTGGCCCCACTCTGTTTCCAGGGGTCATGAGTTTGAATTGTTCATCTTGTGTATCTTGAGAAGATTTTACACAATTTCCTGCACTATTACATTCCAATATAATACTTCGCCCTCCATCCCTTTAATCATGTGGGGATCTAGGTTAGAATAGCTCCTCAGTAACCCTTGCTTGAAGTAATAGGTGACTAAATGGGGTGGTCCTTCGGATGAGACCACAAAAACCAGAGGACCCGTGTCACAGCAGGTGTGGCACGTTAAAGATCCCTCCCTGCTTAAAGGCCACAAGCAGCAAGCATAGGCCTAAATATTTTGCAGCCCTTCACTGGCAATGGTGACATTTCCATATGGGTGAAAAATTCTTGAAAGGGACATTAAACAATATACAATCAATCAATCCACCCCTTTATGGCCTTATCCTAAACCCAGGGGGTCACATGTGAACAAATTTGAATCTACACTACATGAGGATGCTTGCATATTAAATTCAAAACTTGTACCCTTCTGGTTCTTCAGAAAAACTTTTTTAAACAGTCCCTAATATATATATGTTTATTTATAGTATGAAAAGCTTTGAATGCCTATTTGTGGTCTTATGACTCATGGTTTGAACAAACTTTGATCTTAATCATATAAGGAAGCTTCACACAAGTTTTGGCTTTACTAGTTGAGTGGTTCTTGAGGTTTTTAAAATAACCATCCCCTGTGAGGAGTTATTGGCATTCATCTATATAACTTAAATCCCTTTCATCCATGAATGCTTTGGTTTCATTCAAGGAGCCCTATACACTGATCAGCACCCCTTACCTGGCATGTCACTACATGTCACTCAACCAAACTACAGATAGGGCATACATCCTGGTTTTTGAGGAGAAAAAAACAATTTATTTTGCAAAGTAGAAGACACTAAGTGTAAAGACCCCCAAAATGATTGGAAACCACTTATCATGCAAAAATTCTCTTTCATTACCAATCTCTGGTGGGTATAATACTTCTTCACTACCAAAACACGCCAGAAAACATGACTACTTAACCTATCCCCTTTAATTCAAACGGATAGTTTCTGAAAAGTCCAAGGTCACTAGGTCAAAAGTTTTGATACCATATGAAAGGCCTGGTCATGAGGCATTTAATTATGAAATATCAAATCCGTATCGCCTTGATTCAAAAGATATAGCCAAGGTAAAAGTTTTTTGAAAAGTTGATCAAAGGTCAAGGTCACTAGGTCAAACACCTTAGTACCAAAAGAAAGGTCTCTTCATGAGGCATCTATATGCAAAATATAAAAAGCCCTATCCCCTTTGGTTCAAAAGATATAGCCCAGGTTAAAGGTTTTTTCCTTACACTGACACTAAGTCTTGACAACAGCTCTCCGGACAGTCGTCCCAGCAAGCTAAAAAAACAAAGGGCTCGAAATTAACATGTGCCCGTCAGTCTGTGACTGGTTAAAAGTCTTGCGGACTGACTGATATTTGTTTTAGTCAGTCCGATGCGACTGGTTAATTTTCTAGTAAAGTATCATTTTGGAAAATATACTTATGCAATTTTGAACACACATTTGGCATGCTTCGATCTGTAGATATCAGACGAATCTGATACGTAAATATAAATCCCACATTTAAGTGTTACAATATTGTCTAAGGCATATTGAGTTAAATTTCATTTTAATAACATCAAGGAAATATGTTTAATTATTTCTGGAAAACTCTGTTGGACTGGTAAATTTTTCTGCGGACTGGTTGAAATTATACCCCATGGGTCCGGCTGGACTGGTGACATGAAAAGTTAGCTCCAAGCCCTGAATCACTATAAAATATGAACAGGGGCAGATCATGCAGACTGCTAAAATCTATTGTATTTCCTTTGTGCATTGTGTCAGGAGTAAAAAAAAAAAAGTGAAAAGTTTACAACTGGCAGATATGCAAAAGAGCTCACATGGAACTTTTGCTGCAGGAGAACTTAAGAATACTTCACTAGCTTGAACCCATAATTTTTAGATTTAAAAGTTGACATATGAACTAGACATGGTTGTGTGCAGATAAGGTGCATTCATTAGGTCTGTCAAAGGATACAGAGCCTGTCGGTGTCCTGGAACGTGAAGAACAATCGGATAAAGAAAGGGTGGTTCAGCTTCATCAAGACCTCCTTCTCCCTCATCACGTACTGCGTCTTCCGTTCTCTCATGATGTGTCGCTTCTCCAACACCTTAACTGAAACAATCACAATGTCTGGATAAGATTTTACATGATTCACTGAAATATCGATACTGTTCAATATAAATGCTCGATTCAATGTTTGATTCATTGCTTCGATCTTCGGTTCGATTCGTTTTTTAAAATAAGGTTCGGTAAAATATATTGGGCTTCACCCGTACTTATTAATTCTGCATGCACGAGGTACAAAATGGCATCCAATAATGGTCAGACTGTTATCAGCCTCCAGTCTGACAAACGTAATCAGTTTAAAGGGTTTTTACCACGATTTTTATTGTTTGTAAATTTATATGAAAATGTGGTGTTTTGAATCATGCTATTATTATTTTTTCAATATAAAGCGTGCTTTAGTGATTATTTTGTATCGAAAGTGCAAAAAGCCAAATATGCATATTCTCGTTAGAGATTTTCGCGCCATTAGTATGTGACGTCATACTTGTCAATCGCGGTGAAGCGAGCAAGCATAAAAACATTAAACAAGTTGTGAACAGCACATACAGCAAGCTATTGATACAAAATGGAAAGATTCAACAGTTACAAGTCCCATTATATTGTGTTGTACAGTATATAGCTGTAATAATCAGCACCAAAAAAAAGTGTTTCTTTACTATTACCAACGAGGTAAGTTGGAGAAATTTTGTGAGCTTAGAACTAAATTTAGAAATACTTCAAACCAACGGAAAACCATCTTCAATGACAAACTTACACATTGCATTCTAACCCATTTAATTCATGATATCGACATTCTGTTTACAAATAGGCTCGTTGCCCTTCAGACTGGACATAATCAGAGACTGCCTTCAGTTTGAGAACTCTTATAAGCCTACCAGGTATTGAGGCAATCATTGAAGTCGCCGCGGGTCTGGCAACCACAGAAATTTCTGTGTAGCATACACTTTATATATATATATATATATATATATATATATATAAATATATATATACACACACCTTTGATTTCATATGCAACGATACATTGCCCCCCCCCCCCCCCCCCTCTGAAGTTTTGAGTATTGACACCATGTACTAAATGACTACATGGTCTATCAGACTATCCCTACACACACCCCCCCCCCCCTCGATTAAAATAGTAAGAAAATGAAAAAGTCGAAAAAATGCCAGTTAATAATCGTCAAAAATGCTGAAATACGGCGGCTTTATTTTTAAAAAATGACGGTGCGTGCCAACGTAGTGGGAAAAAAAATTGCAACAATATAATGAATGACAGGCCCCCCCCCCCCCCCCCCCCCAATTTTTTTTAAAGTAATGAGAGGGACGATTAAAAGGTAGAGGTTACGACTATTGGCCCCATCCCCCTCTCTCTATCTCCCGCCTTCTTAAACATGCACACTATACAATTTGAGAAGTCAATAGATTTTCATCAGATTGATAAAAAATCCGGTTGCCCCCCCCCGAAAAATAAAATTATAAATTAAATCGATATCAGTAAATCGACTGTTTCCTTTGACACATTGTAGGTCAATGCATCAATTTAATTAATAGCAAATCTTCTCTACCTTCTCCAGTGTAACGGTTAGGGAAGAACTAATTTTAATTAGATCAGCATTGGCTAATGCATGTTACACTCTACATATACAGACCTCTAATG
>NC_079167.1:32903970-32928970 GCF_947568905.1 Ostrea edulis | reverse complement strand
TTGTCAGTCAGTTTTGGGTTTATAACTACAACAAAATCATAACTGCAGCTTCTTCAATTAACTTAATGTCCATTCATCATACTACCAAATCAAACCTATAGTATGTGTGAATATATCTACACTGTACTTACAGTTGAATATGACCCCTCTCCAATGACCTTTCCAAATATGAAGTCATTGGGGGTCTTCTTCACATTTTTCTTGCTCTCACCACTGTTGACCGACATCCTCAGTCTGTGAAAATAACAAAGTACACTCAAAACTAAGAAATTTTCAACATCTTCATGCTACGAACTCTCAAAAACATCCTCAGTCTGGAAAACAGCAACATAAACTTAAACCAAGAAACTCTCAACAACATCCTAAGTCTGTGAAAATAACGTCATCTTATTCTACGAAAACATCAGTACGGTACAAATACAAACAATCTAATCCATTACACTTTGTGGTAGTAAATAGTTTAATCAATTCACTGACTTTTGGACACTTTACTGAAGATTGATTTTGTTTACAACAGTTGTTAAAGTTCAAAAATCAAATCAGAGAAGAAATGCCTTCAGCAAACATTGTAAATGAACAATTCAAACATAACAAACTACAAATAGTTTGTTGATCGATTATCAGAGGGGGTTAAGTTTTGCTCCAAAAGCAGTCACTTTATTAAGTTTATTTCTAGTATTAAACCAGTAGAAATCCTTTAGGTACCATATAGACTGTCAAGTTTTGTGTTTCAGAATTAAAATAAATTCATAATAAATGTACCATCAATATTTCAATTAAAGTGGTTTTTCTGAATCCTCTTACCCAACACCATGAAGTCACACTGACTGACTACTAACTAGTTTGCAATTCAAGGAAAAGTCATGTTGTTTACAAGGAACTCTAACCATGCTGTAATGTGTTGTCACATGCATCATTATTGTAGAAAATACTAATCCATTACACAACATATCTGATTCATTATAAGGTTGGTCTCATCACAGTTTGAATATCTATAAATAAATCTTCTTACACATATCATTATGTAACAACCTTTCCTGTGGCATTGTATAAACATAATCCTGACTTCTAATTCTGTAAACACATCACTATTACATAATATTATGAATTACCACTTTTAAAATTCTCTTCACAACTTGACACAACTCAATCTCTCTATAGTACCATGCTGTAGTTCCATAAAACTGTTTCCCATTGATGAAAGAAGACTGAATACTTTTTTTTATTTATTTGATTCCACACTTGAATTGTGTTTCTATTACTTTGTCCTACAGATCATGTTTTGTCATGTGTCCCTCTGTGACACAGCAAGAGGTAACCAAGATGTTGGCAAATCTACACATGAATATTCATTACTGTATGAATATTGTTTACCACCAGCTGAGCCTTCCTTATAGCTGACACTGTCACAAAACATTGCAACTAGATATATATCCAAGGACAAGTCAACTGTGGCAAACATCATGCTGTAATTATATGATATCACTGTCAACTTCCTGCTTCAAATTTGTAAACAAAGTACATTGCTACCATGTCAGTCATTATTGGATAGTAGTGATTAACAGGTAACTCATACACCTGAATCACAGTACACAAACTATAAACATTAGTACCTACAGTGGGTAATGTACAAGTTCTGTCTCAATGCAATGGAAATAATCTCATCAGGACAATTTTATTTATCATAATATTATGACCTCAATATTATTGAGATGAATTTCGAAAGTAGCTATAAATTGTGACCTCACACTCCATGAACACAAACTTTGCTAAAGTTTTGAAAACTTACCGATATTTTTTGTGATTTTGTTGAAAGTTTCATGACAATTTTGGAAAAAGTTGAGAAATATTTACCAAACTGTTCATAGCAAATTTTATCAGGTTTGTCAGGTGACTGTTAGATTCCCTGGAATGCATTCTTAAACTATTATCTGATTTGTCGGGTTATTGTCTGATTTCTGAGGCTACTGTCTGATTTCTTTGGACTAGTGTCTGATTTCTGAGGCTACTGTCTGATTTCTGAGGCTAGTGTCTGATTTCTGAAGCTAATGTCTGATTTCTGAGGCTAGTGTCTGATTTCTGAGGCTGGTGTCTGATTTCTTTGGTTAGTTTCTGATTTCTGAGGCTAGTGTCTGATTTCTGAGGCTAGTGTCTGATTTCTGAGGCTAGTGTCTGATTTCTTTGGTTAGTTTCTGATTTCTGAGGCTAGTGTCTGATTTCTGTGGCTAGTGTCTGATTTCTGAGGCAAGTGTCTGATTTCTGAGGCAAGTGTCTGATTTCTTAGGCTACTGTTTGATTTCTCTCGCCCACATGTTTTCTTCATTTTTGTATACTGCAAATGAAAATATAACTTAAAACAGTTATCCTTTCATTCATGTTTGCCCTACTCTTAATTTTGTATTTAGGGGGTTTATGAGATTGACCACTGTTCGTTACATTCACTTTTCATGAAAATTTTGACCAAAATAAATACTGTACAGCAGTTGAGAGGTTGAACTTATACAAGGGATGAAATGGGTGTTTTCACACAGATCTGGTGTAAATAATTACATGCTGTGACCTGACAGATGTAAATTCAACAGGCCCATCTGTAGCCATTACTCCATTTAAATCTAATGTGTAGCTAAATATACCAATCTAGCTATTAATATTAATACCTTGATTTAATAAAACAGCTATTTTTCTTCATAGTATTAAATCAAATATAAGTATTTAATTTGGACTTATTAAAAAGTGAAATTGGCATAATCATGTTATTCGATCCGCAGACTTAAACATTCCATATTGTTATCATGGTTATATGTATAAAGATATATAATTATAGATAAGTCGGCACACGGACTAACTAGTTACTAATACTTTTATATTTTTAGAACATGTTAACTAATCATGTTATTTATTCCTTTTTTAAAAGTCATTACAGAATAAATGCTATCGTAAAGTTCGCGGATCGAATAACATGGTTATGCCGTGAAATTCTGATAAAGAAACTGTGAACTATTTCCTATAGAACACTGTTCAAAGCACATTGCCTCCAGAAAATAATTCTGTCTTTGAAAGAGCAGTCTATTTGGGGTGTGTGTGCATGAACAAGATGGTCAGTAGACAATAACATTTCATAATATGGTGTAATCGTTTATGCCTTGAAGGCACAGACAGTTAGATTGCATTACTTATTGAAAAGTGTTAAATGGACATTGATGGTTGAAAGGCACAGGGTTTCACAGACATACCAATTTGATTTTTCAATAAACATTTGTTGGCAGATCTATATTAAGTTTATTTTTATTGTTATGTCGTGTGTGTGTGTATATATATATGTGTGTGTGTGTGCATGTGTGTGCATGTGTGTGTGTGTGTCGAAATAGCTAAATATATAGACTCTATATTAACTATTTTAGAATTGCTTCATAAATTAATCTACCAAGTACCTTTTGAAGATCAATATAGCTAGATATGTGATATCTAGTAATGGAACCGGACCTGTTTGATCATTCGGAGACCTGCTGCAGAGAAAGTATGTTTTATCGTTAAAATGATAGATATCCTACGGACCCGGTGGTGAAGACCCACGAAACACAAACATACTCATGTCTAGTGAAGAAAGATGTTGATCTACGGTGTCACAAGTCGCCGGTCTAAACAATTTTCTCTTACTCGTTTTAAATAACGATATTCAAACAATATGTAGACTACAGTGACTATAAACTATATAATTAGTTCCATACAAAAGAAATCTTACTTTTGTTTTTTCTCTGGTTTTACGCTATCATCTCATTTCGTTGCCTTTGATATATATCGCCTTCTACACCGGAAGTGGAATATTTCCAAGCACGCGTAGTGGACAAAATATCAGTCTGAAACCAAAAGTTGCTTATAAATTACACTTCTGTGTACTCAATCAAATTACTCCAAACAAATTAGTATTCCTGGTTCTGTTCAACATCAAATCTTCTTTTTATAGTCTTTATCATTACGTCACTTGTCACATCCGGGATACTCGAATGGCGGCAGAAAAAAACACTTGCGTTTCCGGGACTGGTGGAGAGTTGTAACAGGCGATTACTCATTGCAGTCGACAGATTATCAAGATGTAAGCTTAAGAGTAAGAAATGTACACCAATGATATACTTTAATTTTGCACTTTTTCATCCAGAAATTTAGCAGAAATGAGACTGGCGAGAAGGACAAAGTCGTGTTTTCTTGAGATAAAAGTATTGAATCACGATATGATAATAAGATTAGGCCTACGTTGTGGGAGAGAACGTGTATAATAGAAGTGAGCTTAAACATATAGCTTCAGCTTTGTACAATTTTCTGATAGAAATCCTTGTAATTATCTTATTATGCCATGACATTGCAGCTTTGCATGTAATGAATTACCCTACCAAGGGGACGTAAACAAAATATATAAAATTGTGTTTAGGGGGACATTCATAAAATAAAACAGGGTTGGTCGTTCAGAAGTTGATATCTTTTAGTTTCTTTTCCCTCAAAAATACAAAATAGTTTTGGAAAACTGGCGAATTGTTACTGTCTGAATTTTTCACATTGCTTTTGATACACCCTTGTCATTGCTGTGATTCTTAATATATGACTCAATGATTGGCACCAGTAGATATTTCTGTCTGCAGCAAAACAGAAGTAGACATTGGTACTTTATACTTTATAGTCAATGTTGGTAGTGTTAAAATGATACATTACAACATCAAATCACGAAACAACGTCTAGGTTCAATGCATTTTGGGTCATATTCAATTTAAAGATATTATACAGAAATGATTGTTAAGTGCTGAATGGACATTTCAGGAAAATATTGCTATCAGATAAATTGTGCAGAATTTCAGTAATAAGTTTAATGCATGTATGTGGAGTGCTCCAAGTTGCAACTAAGCCAGTCACATTTGTGACTCCAAAAATTTATTTCACAACTAGAAATCAAATCCAAGTTGCATTATTGTGACTGAGTAAATTTTGGGTTGGCAAACGCCTTTGGCAATCAAGGTATAGGTCATTATGAGTTTTTCAAAAGACAGTTTTCAACAAATTAAATAAATCATTGTAAGGGTCAAGATTTAGTGACAGCATGCCCATGGAAAAAAACAAACATTAGGTGGACATTTGCAGTTTGGGATATACAATATGATTGTGTAATACTGCATAAACAAAGTGAAACTGAGAAGGATAATGATAGACTGACTGTCATTTCGGTGAACAGTGCACAGTAAATTGAAAGGTCAATACGTGCAGTAAATTGGATGAAGAATGACATCCACGGTTGTCTAGATCTAATAAGTGTGGAATCTTTAATTCATATCAATAGCAAAGGTCCTTTTATTGAAGATTTTTAAACAGATCTATGCATTGAACATTGGCTTTAACAGAAATATGTTTTAAATATGCAGGATGGTCCCATGACATCTATCTATCCAGGGTTTTACATTTATTTTATTTTTAGCACTAGACCAGTCGGGCTACTTCAAATGGTACATACTAGACCTGACCTTATATCCACTATCCCTGACCAACTTTCCAGGAAAAAACTCTGATAGTTTCTCATTATTTAAATACTTTTGAAAATTTAAATGACAAACGTTAAGTTTGAACTAATACATATTTAATTGTCTCATAAAAGATCTTGACAGTCTCATCAATAATGCGTTTATTTTAAAACACAACATTTTTTGTTTCTTTAGATTCTACCCTCAATCCATTTAGAATAAATGACCTCAATCGGGTTTTTCATATTATTATACCCTAACTGTAACAATGAATCTCATGAGTCTGCATTGTTTCTTCCGTACCTTTTCGTTTAATCTTTCTGTAAGGACGAGAAATCGTATTGAATAGAGACAATCCTGCATATACTTCAACACCGAAAAATGGCTGTTTAAGAGTGACATAATTAATTAGTTTTATAAAAACTTACTAACATTTAATTCAAATTCATCACACGGTTTAAAATTGTTCTCAAAGTTTGCATGTAAAACATAAAACATCTTGGGGATGATTCTCTTCATTGTAAACACTATTTAGAATGAATGTTATACATAGCTTCTATGTCATTTTAACATGTATACTTATGTTGAAGAATATTTACTTTATAATTGTAGATTTGTATGGGAAGATTTTGACAGAGGCAGAGTTGAAACCAATAATTCACAGGTGACTATAGTACATGTATTTTGTATTTTGTCTATGATACAGGTGAATAATATTAGAACATCGAATAACAAGGTACAGTAAAACACAGTTATAGCAAATCTCCACGGTTCGTTATAACCGACCTTCATTGTATCCATTACAATATTCATTATTTTCATTTTTGTTATAAGCTTGTTTTACTGTATCACAAAGCTTGGATACTTGATTTATATCCCCCCCCCCACCCACCCCCCCCCCCCCCCCCATTTTGTCCACCTTGGTCCCCATTTGCCTCGTGACCTCGCCCCTTCCTGCTCTACTCATTCTCCCAGTATCAGTGTACATCCAAAAGATCTTGTGTATTTTTTGTGTCTCCTGCAATATCACTTTGACATCTGTCTGTATGTTTCCTCTTACAACTTTGAACAATGGTTCTCATTTTTAGCAAGTTTATATCTTGTGTGACAGTCTTTAAATCTGGTCCTTTGACTTCTCTTAATGACATTTTTTTTTTACCTGTGTTATTAAATCTTTGTTTAAGTTATGAAACAAATTCTTAATCAGGCATGTTAATTTTGAGTGGGTGTAAAAGTATTAGGGAACTTAGTGTCCCTGGCACAATGCCATTTTTAGATTTATACTTGTTATGTTGGTTTAACCTTAAAAGTCAAATTTCAACACATGTTTTTACTAATAATTTAATTTATTAAATCAAATCTCAACTTTCACCACATGTTTATTCTGATAATTTAGTATACTCCACATAATGAGTTTTAGGAGGGTGTAATGTTTCTTACCTTTCCATCAGTCAGTCCTGTTCTTGTCAGCGCAACTTCTCTGAGACTGCTCAATAGAATTTCATGATACTTTGTAGTTGATAAGGACTTGCTGTGTAGATGTGCATAAGCCTATTCACAGGAACTTCTGATTTGGCTCACCTGAGCTGAAAGCTTAAGTGAGCTTTTCTGATCGCCTGTTGTCTGTCGTCTGTAAACTTTTTACATTTTTAACTTCTTCTCCAGAGCCACTTGGTCAATTTCAACCAAACTTGGCAAAAAGCATCCTTTGGTGAAGGGCTTTCAAGTTTGTACAAATGAAGGTCCATGCCCTTTCAAAGGGGAGATAATCACAAAAATGCGAAAAAAAGTGTGGGGTCATTCAAAAATCTTCTCAAGAACCATTGAGCCAGAAGAGCTGAAATTTACATGAAAGCTGTCTGACATAGTGCAGATTCAAGTTTGTTAAAAATCATGACCCCCGGGGGTAGAGTGGGGCCACAATATAGGGGATCCCAGTTTTTCATACAAATATATAGGGAAAATCTTTGAAAATCTTCTTCTCAAGAACCACTGGGCCAGGAAAGTACAAATTTACATGAAAGCTTCTTGACATAGTGCAGATTCAAGTTTGTTAAAATAATGACCCACATGGTTGGAAAGGGGCCAAGATTGGGGGTCAAAGTTTTACAATTATATAGGGAAAATCTTTAAAAATCTTCTCAAGAACCACTGGGCCAGGAAAGTTTACATTTACATGAAAGCTCCTGATGTAGTGTTGATTCAAGTTTATTAAAATCATGCCCCTGGGGGAATGGTGGGGGTGCAATAGGGGATCGAAGTTTTACATACATATACATAGCTCTAGAAAATCTTTTAAAATCTTCTTCTTAAGAACCATTAGGCCAGTGAAGTTTACATTTACATGAAAGCTTCCTGACATACTGCTGATTCCAGTTTGTAAAAATTATGGTCCCCTGGAGTAAATTGGGGGCCAAAATAGGGATCAAAGTTTTAAATGTGAATATATAAAATCTTTAAATATGGGCCAAGGTGACTCAGGTGAGTGATATTGCCATGGACCTCTTGTTTTTCTGGAAGTTATGTCCCTTTTGAAACTAGAATTTTGGTCTCCATTAGTCCTGTTAACTTCTCTAAAACTATTGAACAGAATTTCCAGAAACTTTGTTTTGTTTAATAAGGACATACTGTATATTGTGCATATTCACAAGAAATTTGTATTTGATTTTTTCCCCCAGGAGTTATGCTCCTTTGAACTTAGAAGTTTGGTCAAAAATGAGTATATGCCTGAAACATTTTTTCAGCACAGCTACTTTAAACCATTGAATAAAATTTAATGTATCTTTGTATTTAATATTGACATACTGTGTAGATGTGCTTAATCACAAGAAATTCTGATTAATTTTTTTCTCCCCTAGAAGTTAATTCCCTTTGAGCTTAGAAGTTTGACCAAAAATAGATGTACTCCTGAAAGAGTTTCGTACTTGCGACATTATTTGTGATACACATTGTAATCTTTTCACCTATAGTTGTTAGAATGTAATGTCAATGTCGCCCTCAATTTACTCAGAAGTGAGCTCCTTTTTATGCATGTTATTGTATTTTGTTAACACTTTTTAATTGATTAAGAAACTAGCTTGCATTTGAAATCATGAGGTTGTTAAACATATCAAATGATCACTGATGCCCTCGCAGGTGACACTTGTCTTGGAACACTTCTAGTTCATCCATCAAACTTTGGGAGACTGACAGGTCGGGGAGGATGTTGCTTTATACCAACTGTTCCCAGCTGAACCCAGCAAAGGGAAAATGTTGTTTGTGAATGTGAAAATCATCTTTGATAGTATATTACAGGTACCTTTGCTTCTGTAGGAGTTATCTTTCTTTGTTTTGTATGCAGCAGTAAGACTTAGATAAATAAATTGTGTGTTTCCGGTTCCCCGACTGACCCTAAAATATATGAGCCGACACTGAAAAATTTATCCATCGATATACTTTCTGGAGTAAACAACTCCGTTTCCACTATTAGAAATCTTAATCTAGATCACGTCTGTGTTTGAGAAAATACATATATCCTTTACGCATATTTATCAGAAATGTTTTGACAGTGATTTCCCCAGGAAAAAATGGCAGCGTGCTTGCCAATCACGAATGGAAAATGCAAACATCAAGAGGGAAAAAACTTTATGACTACGGTAAAAAAACCCAATGAATAATTGTTTAGTATTTTTTAGATGCATCATGAAGGGCCAACTGATTGCAAAACTACAATGTTATGTTGACCAAAGCATTCCAAAAATACGGAGCAAGGCAGTATTTCTATTTCTATTAGTTATATATCCAGATTTGAAATGAAATATTTAGAGTTCATTTGTGAACCAGACATTGACCCTAAATTAGACACAGGGTTGTTTAGTGGCAGCTGAATCGGCGATCAAAAAAGCTATTGAAGCCTTCCAGGTTTTATTGTCGAAAGAGAGACAAAAGGTTTCCCAAGCAATTCTTCTAAGTGAATATGTTTATACATGTGGTGCCCCAATCACACCGCCAAATCATATTTTACATGGGGGTGTCATGACAAGATCACAACTCTTATGTTGATCTGCTGTCAGTATGGAATAGAAGGTGAAACGTCTTAGGATCTTAAAAAACAGTGTAAAACTGTACTTCCTCTTTGTAAGGACTTATTCTCATGGAAAACTGCCATTAGTAAGCCGCCCTTTTGGGAGAAAGAAATGAACTTTGTTTTTCTCATTTTGTTTATTGTCAATGTTGAATTTTAAACAATAAAATGTTCAGATAAAAGAAAATGTTTTCCCTACCTACTTACCCAATTTTTTTCAGTTTGGAATAGGAAACACACTATTTATTTATCTTGGCCTAAATAATCAAAAGCTACGACTT
Source organism: Ostrea edulis (assembly GCF_947568905.1). Lineage (NCBI taxonomy): Eukaryota > Metazoa > Mollusca > Bivalvia > Ostreida > Ostreidae > Ostrea > Ostrea edulis. The sequence continues at coordinate 32,919,125 of NC_079167.1, read as the reverse complement.
CTCTCTGTACTATTTGATCGTCCTTGAAATTTAAAGGAATCAGTTCCATGAGTTTTTGAATATTTAATGTTTAATAATGTTAAATTTGAATTTGATTTTATTATAGTTAGCAGACAAGGAGTAATAAAGAATTTGGTTTGTCTTTAAAAGAAAAATTGCAACTTGATAACATAAGAAATACCAGGATAGCATCTTAAAGCATTTTTTGCCCCCATAATTGGAGATTTGGGAGCAGATAGTTTTTTGGTCTATCCATTTTGTCTGTCTCTTTAAAAAGTTGTCAACACAAAAACTTTTATCCTTGGGCATAAAATTTGAATGGATGTTGATGTGGCTGTCAAATTTTACATGTGCATTCCTTGTGACAAGACTTTTCTTTTGGTACCAAAGTTTTGACCTTGGGGCCTGACCTACTTATGATAAAATTTAACCTTGGTTATAACATAAAATGGTTGGGATAGGGCTTTCTTATTTCACATGTATATGCTTTGTGACAATACTTTTCCTTCGGTCCCAAATTTTGACCTCTTTTGATTTCTAAATTGGCCAAATTTCCTTCAGATGCATGTTCCTCCTCTTTTTAGTAGTCAATATATAGACACTGACAGAAAGAAAAGAAAGGAATAAAGGTCATAGAGAGAGAGAAGAAGAACACAAGAAGAAATGTAAAATACATATCTTATATCCTAGTAGCGGCTTGAGATTTCTATATTGACAAAACAACAAAAATGAACTTTTCACATGTAAGCAAGCGTCATAACCGGATATTCTGACTACAGTTATAGTCACCAAACCTTCACGTTGAAGTATTTTTCCCCGGAATATTGTCATATTAGAGATTGTCAATTTTTTTTACTAATCTCATCAAATATGTCAAACTTCACTTTTCTGTCTCCAACAAGCCCATACACATGGCCATTAAAATACCATGCTGATTTAATTTTAGGGTTTTTCAGAAGGGTGTTGATCAGCTCACTGTTGTATTGAGTAACGTCGTCACTCAGACGTGTAGTGCCATTTGACTTCTTTTTCATATCCTTTTATTGTATTGTTTTTCATTTTCATTAAAATAGGACGTTGGTAGCCCTTCCTAGCCGGGATTCTATGAATAGCGAGTATATCTTCGTTTGGTATGTCCACTCCTGTGTTTTTCTTTATCAAAGACTGTGCAAGAGTTTTCACATCTTCTCCCGGCATTTCCTTCACACCATGGATTTTTACATTGTTTTTTCTCGAGTACTGTTCATTCCAGTTTGCTTTAGCAAGGGCTGATTTAGCCAGGATTTTACACTGCTAATTTTCTTTGGAAATACATTGTATTTCAATTTTTAGATTGTTAATTTCTGTTTTCTGTGATTCAATAATTTCTTCATTTTTTTCATCAAGCATTTTCTCCATTTCTTGCTTATGTTCTTCAAACACAGATTTTACGATGGAGCTTATAATACCTTTCAGGTCTTCGTTTTTCACCGTTTTGCTTACACTCGTCTTGAGAGATTTGAGCTCTGATAGAATATGTTTTAAGTTTTCGTCACGGCTGTGAAGTTTCTCGTCATTCGTGCCATTCTCGCTTATGTTTTCAGCAGAGTTCGTAGAGTTTGTAGATTTACTGCTTTGTCTAGTTTTCTGTGACATGTTTTCAAGAACTTCTTTCTTATTTATTGAGGTTACAAAAACAATGTTTCTAGCAGGTAGCAGATAGTCTAATACCACTTAATTTGTAAGTGATTTAAAATTTTCGACGTACACGCACTGTCTTTATGAATACTGCTCACCACGGCACAAACGCTCACACATTGAAATGGAATACAAAATTATTCAGATACTAAATAATAAGAAAATAAGTGTGGCAACTTACTGCCAAAAAGTCCTTTTATCTAACGGCGGTCGTTGTCCACTCCAAAATCTGAACATCATAAAAAGTTTTGTCAGTATTACGGAGCCTTAATCTAAGCGTCCATCCAGCTCAATGCCATTACCGGAAGTCCCCTTATAGAAAACATAAATTACAAGGGCAGTACATAAGAAGTAGAGCTAAATGGCTAGAAGAGGAAACCCACACATTATTTTTGTTCTCTAGAATCTAGAAATTTTACAAGTAAAATAATCCCCAAACTAGAAATTGATGATGGGAATATAATAGTAGAACAACATAAAATTTTGAAAGAAACAAAGTCTTTTTATCAAAATCTATATGCTAATCCTGACAATAATAAAAACATTGAAGATTTAGATGAGATGTTAGATTTTAATGATATTCCAAAATTAACACACAAAGAGTCATTGGAATTAGAAGGCAAATCAACATTACAAGAAGTCTCTAAAACTCTTAGAAACATGAAATCTAACAAATCGCCAGGTTCTGATGGTTTCTCAGCTGAGTTTTTAAAAAGTATTTTGGAAACAAATTGGAAACTTTGTAGTGAGGTCACTTAACTATGTTTATGAAAATAAACTTTTATCTATTACACAGAGACATGGTATCATAACTTTGCTTCCAAAAAGTGAGAAACCAAGACAGTACCTTAAAAACTGGCATCCATTAACATTGTTAAACACAGTATATAAAATAGCTTCAGGTTCTATTGCCAATAGATTAAAAACACATATTAGTAAACTTATAAATACAGACCAAACTGGTTTCATTAGCAATAGATATATTGGTGAAAATACACAGTTGATAAATGACATTGTGCAGTTTACTGAAGAAGAAATTCCTGGGCTTTTATTACTTCTAGATTTTGAGAAAGCTTTTGACACGATATCATGGGATTTTATTCAAAGTACTTTACACTATTTTAATTTTGGGCCTTCCATTAAGGAATGGATTAGAATATTTTATCACAATATTACATCCGCAGTTATACAAGGAGGTCATGTCTCTGAATCTTTCAATATACAACGTGGTTGTAGACAAGGCGATCCTTTGTCACCATATATTTTTCTATTTTGTGCTGAAATTTTAGCAATTATGATAAGAAAAAACAGTAATATTAAAGGAATCACTGTTAGAAATACTGAAGAAAAAAATATCTCAGTTGGCAGATGATACATCAATTATACTTGATGGTAGTAGAGAATTTCTCCTAGAAACTGTAAGGACACTGAACAAGTTTTCTGAACTATCAGGTTTATGTATTAACTGCTCCAAAACTCATGCAGTCTAGATAGGTACTAAGAGATTTAGTCGAGAAATAATATATTCAACTCTAAATTTTTCTTGGGGTAATAGTAGATTTACTTTACTCGGTATTCACTTTGATGTAGACTTGCAAAATATTCCCAAAATGAATTATGATCCAAAGCTGATACAGATGAAGGCAATTATCAGCCAGTGGAGTAAAAGATATCTAACACCAATAGGAAGGATAACTGTACTTAAAATTTGGTGCTACCTCTTTTAAATCATATTCTGATGTCTATTCCTAATCCGTCTGATGCTTTTTGTAAAGAATTAGAAAAACTCTTTTACTCCTTTGTATGGAATGGTCCAAGCCACCGCATTAAGAAAGATATCATTACAAAAACATATGAAAATGGTGGTTTACGAATGATTAATATAAAAGCCTTTATTGCATCTTTAAAATTTTTTGAATGGTAAGTGATTTGGCTTTCATACTTCACATGTGTATTCATGATGACAAGACCTTTTGTTGGGTACCTGAATTACTTTGCTGACTTATGGGGGCATCAGTGTTTCACAAACACACCTGGGGTTTTTTCCCCAAGCAAAACTCATTCTTTGTTATCTTATTATGGCCATTGCAATAAATGTAATTGATTATATGATTAAAAATTCTGTTGTTTATTTTTCAAAGAATGTAAATGACTTTAGGATGCCCATGTATTTAATATTTGAGTTATATGAGGGAAGATGATTTATACAATTTCTCTACTCACAGACCTCATTCTCATGTTTAGACAGAGGATTGCAGTAACTAATTTCTTATGTGTACTCGGTTTTCTGTTTCTATTTTCATTTCTCTGTTACATATCAAGCTGTAACTTGTCTTGTAACTTCTTGGAAGGCCACTCTTAGTAGATCATGTTGTAAGTTAGATCTATTTCATCCTTTTTTGCAGGAGTTTTGCCCCTTTGTTTGAAAATTTAATGTTATATGGATGGTACATAATGTGTTCATCTAACTCCTACCACGGTTTTCAAATGAGGACCTTGAAGATGTGACAAGGATGTTTTATTTTTTCAATTTTTGAGAAAATAGCATGTTGTGGAACTTAGTCAATTTTGGGAAAATATTTTACTCTTTGTTTGCTTATTTTGATTTGCCTTCTGTCACAGTTTTTGAGTTAGAACCATTTATTCATTTGATGCCAAAGAAAGTATGTCGCAGCTTGATGATGGCTGATACTTCCTTCAGTGATATTCTACCTCATGGTTGAAGAAAAACACCCTACATAAGTTTGTGATGGGCGCATTGAGTGCCACTTCCAGTACTTTTGTTGGAGGAGTGTTTTTACCACAATCAAGGAAGGAATTTGTGCCTATGTTTGTGTGTGTGTGTTTTCCTATGGACAAGATTACATAAAAACTACTGTTTTTCAAATTTGATTTTTCACAAAAGATAAATATGATGACAAAGATGAATAACTCATTATTTATCTCTGATGGTAAATGCCAAGAAAGCCTGAAAGCTTATTTTCAATGTTGGTCCTTATTCGGGTTTTAAATCCATTAGAGGTCTGTGGATGAGAACAGTTACTAAGAGATATTTAGATGGGGGGGGCAGAAGTTTATGATCTGTGGATGAGAACAGTTAGAGACATTTAGATTGGGGGCCTTGGTAGAAGTTTATGGTCTGTATTTACTATATGAGAACAATAACAGTGAAAAATGATTAGAGGATGGCTTGGTGTAGATTTGTGGTCTGTAGATGACAGCAGCTGCAGAGAGATTGGGTGGGGGGCTAATGTTCAAAGGGTTACAGTATGTGGATGAGGACATTGTAGAGAGAATGAGTGGCCTTGGTAGAGGTTTTGCAATATATGGATGAAAATAGTTACAGTATAAGATTTAGAATGTTGGCTTCCTTGGTGGATATTAGCAGTTAGTGGATGAGCTAGAACAGTTTATAGACAGAGATGGGAGGGGCTTGGTGGATGTGTGCAGTTAGTGGATGAGCTAGAACAGTTTATAGACAGAGATGGGAGGTGCTTGGTGGATGTTTACAGTTAGTGGATGAGTGAGAATAGTTTATAGACAGATGTGGGAGGGGCTTGGTGGATGTGTGGAGTTAGTGGATGAGTGAGAACAGTTTATAGACAGAGATGGGAGGGGGTTCAGTGCATGTTTGCAGTTTATAGTGGATGAGTGAGAACAGTTTATAGACAGAGATGGGAGGGGGTTCAGTGCATGTTTGCAGTTAGTGGATGAGTGAGAACAGTTTATAGACAGAGATGGGAGGGGGTTCGGTGTGTGTTTACAGTTAGTGGATGAGTGAGAACAGTTTTTAGACAGAGATTGGAGGGGGTTCGGTGAATGTTTGCAGTTGGTGGATGAGTGAGAACAATTTATAGACAGATGGGAAGGGGTTGGTGGATGTGTGCAGCTTTTTTTTCTTACATGTCAACAAATGGCATTTGTTTTAAAACAAACTCTGAATAAATATTTTTAAAGAATATACAAGTATTCATTGTTTACAATTTTACAAACGAACACCATTTTATTGTCCTACTTTCTATTAAAGAGGAAGTCAGAAATAACTTACTCATACAGTGTTTCATACAAACTGAATTGCGAGCCTCAAATTACTATGACATATTTTTACCCTCAAAATTGTGGAAAGTTGATTGTATTCTATATTGAGTAAGGTACCGTTTTTTTTTTTTTTTTGGTAGAAGTTATATGAGGGGAAAACACTGGTTTGTAGTTATTGGATGAGCAAGAACAGTTAGAGACAGAGATGGGAGGGACTTGTTGGGTGTTTGTGGTCAGTCACTTAGAGACAGAGATGGGAGGGACTTGTTGGGTGTTTGTGGTCAGTCACTTAGAGACAGAGATGGGAGGGACTTGTTGGGTGTTTGGAGTCATTGAATGAGTTAGAATAATTACAGAGGTGGGAGAAGGTTGATGGGTGTTTGTAGTCGTTTAATGAGTGAGAATAATTAAAGAGGTGGGAGAGGATTGATGGGTGTTTGGAGTCGTTGAATGAGTGAGAACAATTTCAGAGGTGGGAGGGACTTGTTGGGTGTTTGGAGTCATTGAATGAGTGAGAATAATTACAGAGGTGGGAGAAGGTCATTGGGTGTTTGTAGTCATTGAATGAGAGAGAACAATTACAGGTGGGAGAGGGTTGATGGGTGTTTGGAGTCGTTGAATGAGTGAGAATAATTACAGAGGTGGGAGAGGGTTGTTGGGTGTTTGGAGTCATTGAATGAGTGAGAATAATTACAGAGGTGGGAGAAGGTCATTGGGTGTTTGTAGTCATTGAATGAGAGAGAACAATTACAGGTGGGAGAGAGTTGATGGGTGTTTGGAGTCGTTGAATGAGTGAGAACAATTACAAAGGTGGGAGAGGGTTAATGGGTGTTTGGAGTTGTTGAATGAGTGAGAATAATTACAGAGGTGGGAGAGGGTTGTTGGGTGTTTGTAGTTGTTGAATGAGTGAGAACAATTACAGAGGTGGGAGAGGGTTGTTGGGTGTTTGTAGTTGTTGAATGAGTGAGAACAATTTCAGAGGTAGGAGGGACTTGTTGGGTGTTTGGAGTCGTTGAATGAGTGAGAACAATTACAGAGGTGGGAGAGGGTTGATGGGTGTTTGTAGTCGTTGAATGAGTGAGAATAATTACAGAGGTGGGAGAAGGTTGTTGGGTGTTTGGAGTCGTTGAATAAGTGAGAACAATTACAGAGGTGGGAGAAGGTTGTTGGGTGTTTGTAGTCGTTGAATGAGTGAGAACAATTACAGAGGTGGGAGAGGGTTGTTGGGTGTTTGTAGTCGTTGAATGAGTGAGAATAATTACAGAGGTAGGAGGGACTTGTTGGGTGTTTGGAGTCGTTGAATGAGTGAGAACAATTACAGAGGTGGGAGAAGGTTGTTGGGTGTGTGTGATCTCTGAAGCTTGTATTATTGTAGATTCATCAGTATTAATTGATTTTTATGCCCCCCCCCCCCCTTTTAATCAGAGATTTGTCTGTCTGTTGATCTGTCTGTCTGCAGAAACTTTAACCATTATGGCCACAACTTTTTAATAAATGGTGATACAACTTTTATATTTCACATGTGGATTCCTTATGGCAAGACTTTTCTTTTGGTACCAACAATTTTTTTTTCCTTGTGACCTTGACCTTTGGGTTTGATTTTTCGAAAACTTTAATCTTGGCCTTAACTGTTGAACAGTTAATGCTAGGGATTTCATATATCACAAGTGTATTCCTTGTGACAAGACCTTTTTGTACCAAAATTTTTGATAACCAAGTTAAGCCTCTGTCTAGCAATGAAATCAAAGCAACAAAATATTGTCCACAAAAATTACTGAAATGACAGTGGTTTTGATGTATGGTACTATTTTGATAAGCCAAAGGTTAGAGTTACTATGCAGATCAACATTGGCTAAAATATATATGTGAATATGTTCACCTCTCTCTGGCAGTCTGCCATACATGTACCCAAAGCTTTTCTGTCACTTTTAATTAATAATTACTCAAGTCTACTTGCATGTGCAACTTAGAATCCACATGACATGTATATATATAAAATTATATATATATATATATATATATATATATATATATATATATATAATTATATATATAATTATATATATAATTATATATTAAAAGTATACATACTGATTTTGGTGGTTGTGTATAACCAAGCGGTAGTAGATCTGAAAATGAACACGAAAGATAAAAACTTCTCAAACTATTGTTACAGTATACACCAGCTAACATCAATGCCATACTGATACTGGTTCTGTGTGTTACACATTGCTATGAGGTGTTTGATTTTAAAAAGTAAACTTTACCCAAAAAAAGTCTTTAGGCTCTTAAGATCATTGATTTTTTTTAATTGAAAAGTACTCTTTTTTTGTTTTTTTTAAAATTTGAATGTCAATGATTGTGGAGATAGAAAGTGAAAACCAGACCTATCCCTCAGTCAGAAATGTGTGAGCAATATGAGGTAGGTACCAGATGTAAGTCATTGTACTCTCAGAAGACTACCAAGTTACACACAGTACAAAGCAGTGCCGATGTTTGTGTAGCGATGTGCTTGCTAAGCTGTTCTGGGGGGCTCTGTAATGACATGTTATTTTGGGGAGAATTGTCTGAGACACACATGTGAGGAGGCTAATCAGCTGGTGATGGAGGTGGTACTGGCCTTCTCTATGGAAATGTGACAAATTTTCTTTTATAAAGTTATTATTTTATTCTGGGGACCATTGTAATGCCGGGTAAGTGTTTAATTGTTATTAGCACATGTTGGATAACATCATTTGTTGTGTTTTGAGTTGAACTTCTTAGAAGATGTGAACAATTCATTTTGATTGTTTCAGGTATGTCAATGTGTTACATTTTAACATCTAAGGACAGTTTGGTTATTTTGTAAATAGGTTGTAAGCTGCACATTGCATATGACTTGTTGATACTTCTTTCCTCAAAATTAAACAGACATAAATACATGTATATTTGATATGACAGATGAACCATTAGCTTTCAAGTTCATATTTATTCCTTATTCAATTTGTTAGATACCTGTGCTTTGTGGTACCCAGTAAACCCAATATTTCATCCCAGGGCCAGTTATCCCAATATTTCACCCCAGTAAACCTAATATTTTATTCCAGGGCCAGTTATCCCAATATTTCACCCCAGTTATCCCCAATATTTCACCTCAGTTATCCCAATATTTTATCCCTATTGATCAAATTATCCCAATATTTCACAGGTATTCTTTTGAGGTGTATGTTATTTTCTGTTGTTGCCCATTCACTGATGTTGGACTGTAATCTATTTCATTATTGCCCAGTTCTGTGACTGTAAAGTGTGTTATTTCCAGTTCTGTGATGCTAGACTCACACTGAGGTCTATGATTTTCCTATCTTACACTGTAGAGACTTGTAATTCTTGCTGAAGATGTTGAGTAATATGGTGGCAATTCTCCTAACCCAGATTAGCCAGAGGTCCCAATTTTTCTTCCACTGTAACTCTGCATGGTTACTTTTTGTAGAGGTAAACGATTTACCAGCCTCCAGGTCACACTATGGTCAATTTGAGATTCATTATTAACATAACATAGACTTTAAAACAGGTGTTGATTTTACTTCATGCTTAGTTTTAAATGGTGTCATGGTTGTGGCATGGATCAAAGGTACTGATTATTATAGTTTATGTGATTTTTAATGTTAAGTACCAGTCAATGTTTGGTATTAAACTGTTAAAGATACCCTCCTCCCCCTCCTGCACAAAAAAAAGTGTGACAGAATTTCTGGGATCAGTTTGATGCAGTAGTTCACACATGTATGTATGTAGCAAGGGAGAGACACCCCCCCCCCCCTCTCTCTCTCTCTCTTCAGTGGTCCTCTGTTGTCAGCCAGTCTATATCTGATACTAAACAAAGTAAAAATGTGCATATATATACATTACTAACATCTGGAGTCCAGCCTGAAGGAAGTACCAGGTGCAATTGTATCCTTTGTGTGTTGCAGTCTTTTGAGGTCAACTTCCAAGGAGAAAGTTGCCACATTGCAAATAAAACTTATAATGTACCAATGTTAGAGGCCTATTTCATATGAGTAGTCTATGGGATCGATTGTACCATAAAAATTTCTAAATTACAATATGTGGGCAAAATTAAACAATTCTCAGACAGATTTATGGGCATGGCTAGGATAAAAATACATTTAGGTTAACTTTGTCCCCAATATACACTGTTGTCCTCTGTGTAAAATTAACTTACCAACAATATGCAAAGTTTCCTCATATTTTGAATGAAACCAGGGAAATTCTTTTATTTCTTTATCATTGTGATCTTCCTGAACTAGTATTGAATTGTGTCGAGATGATTATGTATTTATATATTATACTTCCTGGCACTGTTTTTATCATGATATTGTGATTTATTTTTTCCTTCTTTTTCCCCCAGAACTTTCAAAACGGCCCTTTGATTCAGTCCATGAAGGTAAGAGAATATTATTTAACTAAAAAGAGAAATAGATGACAGATCTTTCTGCAGCATATACAGCTACTAGAGATTTCTACTATTAATGTTCATTGAAATCTTTACTGTGTGGTGGATCCAATGGTTGTCAGTATATACTTTATTGAGTGGTGAATCCACTGGTAATCTCTACTGTGTGGTGGATCCACTGGTAATCTTTACTGTGTGGTGAATCCACTGGTAATCTTTACTGAGTGGTGGATCCACTGGTAATCTTTACTGAGTGGTGGATCCACTGGTAATCTTCACTGAGTGGTGAATCCACTGGTAATCTTTACTGTGTGGCGGATCCACTGGTAATCTTTACTGAGTGGTGGATCCACTGGTAATCTTTACTGTGTGGCGGATCCACTGGTAATCTTTACTGTGTGATGGATCCACTGGTAATCTTTACTGTGTGGCGGATCCACTGGTAATCTTTACTGTGTGATGAATCCACTGGTAATCTATACTGTGTGGCAGATCCACTGGTAATCTTTATACTGTGTGGCAGATCCACTGGTAATCTTTACTGAGTGGTGAATCCACTGGTAATCTTTACTTTGTGGTGGATCCACTGGTAATCTTTACTTTGTGGTGAATCCACTGGTAATCTTTACTTTGTGGTGGATCCACTGGTAATCTTTACTGTGTGATGAATCCACTGGTAATCTTTACTGTGTTGTGGATCCACTGGTAATCTTTACTGTGTTGTGGATCCAATGGTAACCTTTACTGTGTGGTGGATCCACTGGTAATCTTTACTGAGTGGTGGATCCACTGGTAATCTTTACTGTGTGTGTGATGAATCCACTGGTAATCTTTACTGTGTGGTGGATCCACTGGTAATCTACTGTGTGGTGGATCCACTGGTAATCTTTACTGAGTGGTGAATCCACTGGTAATCTTTACTGAGTGGTGGATCCACAGGTAATCTTGACTGTGTGGTGGATCCACTGGTAATCTTTACTGTGTGATGAATCCACTGGTAATCTTTTCTGTGTGGTGGATCCACTGGTAATCTTTACTGAGTGGTGGATCCACTGGTAATCTTTACTGTGTGGTGAATCCACTGGTAATCTTGACTGTGTGGTAGATCCACTGGTAATCTTTACCGTGTGGCGGATCCACTGGTAATCTTTACTGTGTGATGGAGCCATTGGTAATCTTTACTGTGTGGCGGATCCACTGGTAATCTTTACTGTGTGGCGGATCCACTGGTAATATTTACTGAGTGGTGAATCCACTGGTAATCTTTACTGAGTGGTGGATCCACTGGTAATCTTTACTGTGTGGTGGATCCACTGGTAATCTTTACTGTGTGGTGGATCCACTGGTAATCAGTACATACTTCACTGAGTGAAGTAATCAATACATACTTTACTGAGTGGTGGATCCAATGGTAATCTTTACTGTGTGGTGGATCCACAGGTAATCAGTACATACTTTACTGAGTGGTGGATGAATTCTTCAGAACATATGATAGTTTGCTTCTGATTTAAGTTTTAGAGCACAAATGCTATCATATGCAGAGGGATATGTGGTGAAATTCTGTTTAGAAGCATTTAGTTTTTTTAAGAAGTTAAATAAATTTTGTTATAGTAGGTAGTAATTCAGAGAAACTCTCTAAACCGGCCCCTCAGAAAACCAGTCATCTCTAAATATCAGTGGATTTTCAAAGTCCTTGCAGAAATCTTACCATTTCCTTACCAAACTGACCATCCCTGAAAACCAGACACTGGCTATTTTCTAAAAATATATGTTTAACAAACAAGTGTGATTTCCCCTCATTTATGAAACAAGAAAATTTGGCCTTAATGATTTCTATTCTTTACCTATGATGTCCAGGTGTTAATGTCACCTGGCCAGTCCAAGTGTATAATGGGCTGAGTGAATTAATAACAAACACAGGGCTGTTCAATTTGATAATTATCAGAAGATACATTCAACTGAAAATTTCTTCAGAAATATTCAAATTACAATTATTACATTTTAAACTGTTAACAAGTGATGGACATGCACAGAGCTTAGGGATTAGAGAAATGTTAAATTCGTTAAATACGTAAGCGATGGACACACTCAGAGCTTAGGTATTAGAGAAATGTTAAATTTGTTAAATACGTAAGCGATGGACATGCACAGAGCTTAGGGATTAGAGAAATGTTAAATTCGTTAAATACGTAAGCGATGGACACACACAGAACTTAGGGATTAGAGAAATGTTAGATTTGTTAAATACGTAAGCGATGGACATACACAGAGCTCAGGTATTCGAGAAATGTTAACTTTGTTAAATACGTAAGCGATGAACATGCGCAGAGCTCTGGTATTAGAGAAATGTTAAATTTGTTAAATATGTAATTATTCAAGATGGCAATTTTTAATCATTAAGATTAAAATGAACGCTACCTAATACATTGTGTATTGATTACAACATCATGTTCATATCAAGAGACTTTCTTTTTACAAAATGCAGTGCTATTTCATATATAGACTTAGCTGCAATAATGTAGCCCTATCCAATTTTTTTTTATTCTGACGTTTTCGGGATAGGGCTACAATTCCATAGGATCTCCGTAATGGTGCAAAATAATTTTAATGATAACCGATAATAAACTCTGTGTATTAGTCCCAAATGTTGTTTACACCAAAAGGAGTACAAACTTTGTGCTCGGGCATGTCTAATAAAGGTGTTTTTCATTAAATATAATGTACAGCATGCAAAATTCTTCGTCTGCTCCGCCATGCTTGTTATCGCGAGATCTCGTAGGTGGATCTAATGAAAAGCCTAAACATTGACAATCAGCGCGAAAATGTAGTTACTCGAGCCACTTCGACAAAGAAAGGAAAATGATATTGTTGCAGAAAGAATTTACACTCTGCTGTTCGGCTTTTAACTTGATATTAAATTCAAACCTTTTCAATACCGACGAAATAGCTTTCGCCTCCATACTTGTCCATTGATGTAAATACTACCTTATATGGCATATGCAAATGACTTGACAACCGGAAGTTGAAACTTCAGTACATCAAACATGGCGCACAAATATGAATCGAGAAATTGGAATTTATCGAAATTGCTGAAAACGGTAGAATAGAGCCTCACAAATCTAAAGTTGCAGGTTGTAAATTTATATATTGACTAAGAAACATAGAATATCATTTTATTTACGTAAAGAAAGTCAGGAAATGTTTAGAATGAGCGCAAATGTTGCGGGAGTGAATCACTCCCGCATTTGCACCATTACAGAGATCCTAAGGAGTTGTAGCCCTCTCCCTAAAAAAAAAAAAAAAAAAAAAAAAAATCAGAGAGGGCTACATTATTGCAGCTAATATAGACTGTTTCCGTCCTGTCTGTCTATTTATTGTGGAAATGTTTATTTAGTTCTAGTGCTAAAAATAAAAACCAAACATGTAAAGTCATTACCAAAATTGAAAATCATAGTCCTTGTGCATTATATTGAATGGTTTCTGGTACAAAGAGGAAATATCTAATGAAAAATGAGATAAAATATCACTAAATGCTAAGTTCTCAGTAAACCGGCCACCCCTCTAATACGGAGCCATTTTATTCAGACAGTCTGGCAGCCGGTTGGTTTGGAGAAGTTTCACTGTATTACTGCTGTACTGATGTGAATGCAAGTGCGTGTGGGAGTCTGTAAGACCTTGTGGGTAATATTTTAAAAAACTAGTAGGGATTGGGGGTGGTGGGTATCATCAAACTTTATATTTATGTGCTCACTGCTCAAGTTGTATGGTTTGATAATAAGTATAATATCGAGTTTTGAGTGTGATATCCATGTTTACTGTACGTGTTTTGACGCGATAAGAATTTTACCCCTTTGTGAAAATTATAGTCTTATAGGGACATTTTTTTAAAGGAATGAGTTTCTGATGTAGTGATGCAGATATCATTCAGACAATCATGAAACAATTCAGTATGTCTCTGCCTGAGTTCCAATTCCACTGAGGTAGGATAGGGCCTAGGTCTTTGATTTTCACTGCATCCTGTGGATATTTGACATTTCTTAACTGATTTGACCACAGGGTAATTAAGTCCAGATATCATTTACCCTTCATGAACTTCATCTATTTTGCACTGCAAAATATAATGGCTTTAGGATCCAAAGCATTCATCTGCAATTCCAGATGAGCATTTTACTTGTCGCACAGGAATGCCGAATGTCTATTGTGTGGAAACCAAATGAACTTGATTGGCACATGCTTCAAAGATGCAACTACATTTGTCTATTATGAATGATGTGTTTGTGTCGATTATTCTGTTTGCAATCCAAGAAAAATAATTATAAAAACACATGCACTGTGGTTCATAGTTCATGGTTCACATAAATCGGCATTACTTCACTGCTTTCTGCCACTTGGAAAGATGGCACTATAGAACTGCAGAGAACAGCTGTAAAGTCCATAGTTTTAGTGTTTCTCTTATGATAAAATATCATATAAAGTGGTCCATTTCATTTAAATTCGGAATTTTTACTCATGCACACAGATCCAAAGTCTGCATGATCCATTTCCTCTTTTAGCTAAGAATTATGTGCCGTCAGTTCCAGGTGCCTGGTGTATAGAGAGGCTGCAACTATTTTAATGCAAGTTAAGATTGAAAAGAAAAGAATTCAAATTTTAGGCAGTTCCAAAAGTATGTTACATTTTTATTTTCAGCGAGGAATTGCAAGAATTGATTGTTTTGCCGACAGTTGCACAAACTGTTCAATATCTTGGGGATAATACGGTCTCATATGGCCAGAAATAGAATAAATCTAGACAAGTTTGATGGGAAATTTTAAATAGTGTTAGCCAAGGAAAGTGAAGAGAAAGAGGCATGTTTACGTAAAAAATTTAATGGAAATCTATTTTCATGGATTCTTGGGAGTCATTTTCAAAATATAACAGTAAAGGGGGTACTCTACATCGTCATAATGGCTGACTTCCTTTTATAACATGATGAAAATATAAATATCAGCAATATTTTCTATTCATTTCA
>NC_079167.1:32851470-32898970 GCF_947568905.1 Ostrea edulis | reverse complement strand
TGCAGTGTTTGAATACTTGTAGAACATGTTGTACACTTAGACAGCAGGGAGTAATTTGGTCCTCTTTGGGTAGGGATGGTTTGTGTTTTAACCCATTACTGCCCTGTCTGGTCATACGTTATGGCCTGAGTTCGTGCCAGTATTGGTCTAAGTTTATTGACAACAGCTGAGAATTGTTGAAATTTTTATTGTGACCTATATTTCAAGAATTAAGGAAGTATGTGTGAAGATATCAGCAGAAAACACTAGCATTTATTAAGAGGTGAAACTTTAGTCAAGTGATAGAAATTTGTTCAAGAATGGCATATATTGTATGAGGAGATTTTCTTTTTTAGTGAGATTAAAATTTGTTATGTAATTGTATAGGGTGCACATTTAGAGTTGTAGACCACATGCTTGTGTAATATTAGGTTAAGAATGCAGGCTGTCAGAGTATGATTACCCACTGTAAGAACTGTTAACATGTCCCCAACAACAGGAAACCTACACTCCTGTGGTCATTTAGTCTCTATGGGGGGTAGGAAGTGTGATGCAGAGGTGCTTATCATGTTGACTGAAGCTTAGGTAAACATAACCAGGCAGACAGCCACACACTTTGGGAGATTTTTATTGATGTAAATAATCTCTGATGCAGCTACTAATTTAATTCACAGTTTCTATTTAATTAAGTAAATTTAAGATCAGAGATAAGATTACATCCCCACAATATTTTTTGGAAGAGGGGAGGGTTTAGGATTTTAAGTGAGTATCATTTCAGTCCCAGATACCATGATAGCAGAAAACACCAATTGGTTGTCTCTCCTAAGATTATGTGAGGCTGATTCAAAATTATGTTGCTAGGTTCAGTGGTAGAAAATACGGAATTCATATTCACTTTGTAATATTTGTCTTGGTCGTGAGAATGTTAAATGAATAATTAGCGCAATGTAAGGGTCAATTCAGGAGAAAAAGGATGGAATTTCTTATTCAGGTCTTATTATTTCAAGAAACATCAGAAACTCATACTTTTGCTGTATTTGAAAGGATGCTTATGACCTGATTATGTGTAACTCAAGGGCAGGTAAACAAGATCAAGGTCGTTGAGGAAATGTATTGCTGGTTTGAGCTATAAAATTGTAATCATAATATAGAAGCAAGCTTGTTCTTCAAAATGAACCAAGGACGTGTAATGTTGTGAAACCAAGGTCATTCTGCCAGGAATCAATCCCCACTTAGAGGGGACCGCTTACCATAGGGTTAGGTTGTGTTGTGACGTTTTGGGTCATACAATCCTCACTCAGGAGGAACTGCTTACCATAGGGTCAGGTTGTGTTGTGACGTTTTGGGTCATAATTATTTGACAGCTAAAGTTCAATAATCTTTTTTTTAAAATGTTCTGTATGACCTTTTCTATAGTGCACTTCCCCTCTGTTGTCAGTCTAGTCTGTATCGGGTCTCTCATTCAACTTTCAATTACCACATGTACAGAATGTTTTAACATAGATATTCTGTTGTACAAAAAAAGCGTACCAGTGGTGTTAACAGCTAATTTGTAATCTCACACAAAGACTCAATTACACTGGATTAGCAACATCTTTATTGGGTGCCTAATTAAAAATTCAAGATCCATGGTTTAATCACTCCAAGAGAAAAGGCTGTTTACAAAAAGTGCATTAAACTGGCTGGATGATAGGTTATCTTCTGACAAGCAGATCCCTGTGGAGATAATGGATTCCCTCAATCCCTTTTTAATATCAAATCTTCTGCAATGGAAGGGTATGGGCAGTTTTTGTTTACAAGATATTGATCTGTAAAATATATTGAATTTGTGAGAAACAGTTTTTTGATATGCACATGAAACATGGAACCCATTCGCTGCATGGATCTGTCTATTCAGTCAGTCATAAAAAAAATGCCACTATAAGTAGACAGTATATGTTATAATGTCACTATAGGTAGACAGTATATGTTACAATGTCACTATAGGTAGACAGTATGTATTATAATGTCACTATAGGTAGACAGTATATGTTATAATGTCACTATAGGTAGACAGTATGTGTTATAAAGTCACAATAGGTAGACAGTATATGTTATAATGTCACTATAGGTAGACAGTATATGTTATAATGTCACTATAGGTAGACAGTATATGTTATAATGTCACTATAGGTAGACAGTATATGTTATAATGTCACTATAGGTAGACAGTATATGTTACAATGTCACTATAGGTAAACAGTATGTGTTATAATGTCACAATAGGTAGACAGTATATGTTATAATGTCACTATAGGTAGACAGTATATGTTATAATGTCACTATAGGTAGACATTATATGTTATAATGTCACTATAGGTTGACAGTATATGTTACAATGTCACTATAGGTAGACAGTATGTGTTATAATGTCACTATAGGTAGACAGTATGTATACATATGTGTGTAATAATGTCACTGTGTTTTAATGTGACTCTTGGTAGACAGATGTCACTATTGTTAGACAGTATGTATACATATCTGTGTAATAATGGTACAGTGGGAGATTCTGTGCAGTAGATTTAAATTCAGTGTCTATATCTTCAGCTTACACCTATTAGATTTCTCATCCTCTCAGATTCATATGAAATTTTGTGTTTCAGAACTATCACATGGGCCAAAGAGAATAAAGAAGAACTGGGGTATGTATAATATGAGTTCTACTTTATTTACTGACATGCAAAGAAGTGCAACCTCCATTTACAGTAATATTTTTATTTCATTCAAATAAATCATTAAATTTTTACAACTAATAGAAGTTACACATCTATTCTGTTGGAAAACAGAGTAAACTTAGAGTTAACCATCATCGCTTTGGCAAACAAAGTCAAGACTGAAGGGTGGTAGCCATTTGAATTTTCCTACTTCAGTAACGAGTATGCCCCCCCCCCCCCCTTCCAAGTATGTGTTGCTGCCTAAACTCTATGATGCATAGAGTTTGTACCATAGGGGTGTTCTGCCACTCTTCCAGAAATGCCTAATGCACAGCAGGTAGAGCCTCTAGTGGATCTGGGTGCATATGAATGCAGCGATCTAAGATATCCCACACATGCTCTATTGGTGAATGACTGAGATTGTATAGGGGTCTAGGTAATGCTTCCACATTATTTTTGTGATAATCCATTGTGTGTTATGACATTGGGCATTGTCTTGTTGAAAAATTAAGTTGTGCTGGTAGACAAATGGCATGACAACAAGCTGCAGAACAGTGTCAATGAACCATTTAGCTGTCAAATTATCTTCAATAGTGACCAGGTGGGTTTTTCGGCCAATACAGATTCCGCCCCACATGTACAGAATGGTGGTGTTCCAATCATCGATTATAATCGAAAACCAGTCGATTGCTGGCAAATTTTAAGCGCTCGATTATGAAAATTTTAGTCTAATTATTAATAAAAATTTTAGATTTAATTTGTTTGTCTGCGACTTTGGTTTTTTTCAGAATATTTCTGCCGTGACCTATCTATTAACCTAAAAGTTTTATCGCAATGGCAGCGCACATGAAAGCGAAAGTATCCATACCCAGGGAATAAAGCATGTTCGCATGGTCAGATAAAAGTACTTTGATTCAAGAATATAAATGAAGGACCGGACCATCCATCAAAGAAAATCTTGATATGAGCAAAGCCATGTGTGAATTACGTAGATAAAACACTTTCAAGGGCTACTGTTACTCTACACATGCTTATCATGTTTTCAATTGGTGACAATATAAATCTGATTTGATTTTGTTTTTGATAAAATTAATTTCTTTCCTTTATTTTTCTTTGGTGAATGTTAATTATATTTTAATTATGCTGGATCATCGTCAGTTAATGACATGTAACTTTGATATACGGAGATATAACTGAAGCAAACGATATCTATTTTTGGCACTTAAATCCTTGTAATAATCATATTGACTTTTATATATGTAATAAAAGGAAATTATGATAGCAAAAGAATAACAAATACACACAGGAAATATTCATTTACACTCTCTCAGCAATAGAAACAACAAATATAACCGAAGAAAATATTTACTTAAATACTTTTTCAGTAGTTCAATGACTTTGTAAAATTTCTTTATGTCTTGATTATAATAGATAATTGGTTACAGTAAACTAATCATCGATTATGACATTCTAACCGTTTCCTATCACTATGCCCCACACCATAACTCCACCATCACCGTATCTGTCACATTTCACCATGCAGTTACCAGTTAACCGCAACATTGAAAAACATGCGGACGCCTACATGTATCTGAGTGGTAAAGCGTGAATCTTGACTTGTGAGAGATTACACAATGTCACCTACGCATATGAACACATTTGGACAGTGTCATTTTAACCATTGGAATATGATTATTGGGGATTCCCACATCAACGTGATGTGGCTTGATACCGTACCTGAATGGAGACCCCTCAGCACAGTATCTCAGCTTAGTCTTGGATGATGTGTCCCTGGTGTCTTATTTGCATTTGTGTGTGTGGGTACAGTTGTAGACTGGTTGGCTATAACCTCATGAAATGTTCCTGATGAAGTATTGCGACCTTCGGTCAGCCAGTTGGAGGGCAGTCAGCAGTTGACCAAGTCAGTCTAGGCATTTGTAGGGACTGAATATTGTGCTTTTGTGGACTTCAGAGCTCTTGCCACAGCATTTAGGATGTTGCCAGGCAACAGTAACTGTACTGTCCTGTTGCCTACAGTAACTGTACTGTCCTGTTGCCAACAGTAACTGTACTCTCCTGTTGCCTACAATAACTGTACCTTCCCATTGCCTCTAGTAACTGTACTGCCCTGTTGCCTCCAGCCTACAGTAACTGTACTGCCCTGTTGCCTACAGTAACTGTACTGCCCTGTTGCCTACAGTAACTGTACTGTCCTGTTGCCTACAGTAACTACTGTCCTGTTGCCTACAGTAACTACTGTCCTGTTGCCTACAGTAACTACTGTCCTGTTGCCTACAGTAACTACTGTCCTGTTGCCTACAGTAACTGTACTGCCCTGTTGCCTACAGTAACTGTACTGTCCTGTTGCCTACAGTAACTACTGTCCTGTTGCCTACAGTAACTGTACTGTCCTGTTTCCTACAGTAACTACTGTCCTGTTGCCTGTTGGGTAATCTGGACATCCTTTATTCAATATGAGAAATTAATTTTATTATATCAGACTATTCTTACTAGATATCTTAAGGATAACAAACAGTTCTGAGATGCATGAAATTCTGTCATGTGTATCCGTGCACGTGCCAATCAGCGTATAATGTATTGATGTAATTTGGACATATAATAGTGATCAAGCTCAATCATCCTTGAATTTCTTGGAAGCATGTATGTTTTGCAATTCAAAATAGTCAACGTTAAATCATTAATATTAAGAATTATTGACGTTTAGTTTGGCTTGTGTTTCTTTTGCATGTCAGTATATTAACCTGTGTGTTGTTCTATATCAAACACAGCAGTCAAAATATTGTGGCATACTTTAAAATCCACTCTGACCTCACACCAAAATTGGGCTCTTTTTAAAATTTTGTGCTCCGTTATAAATTGTCTTACTGCTCAAGGGCCTAAGCGCCGAGCGTAGGCCTAAATTTGAAGCCCTTCACTGGTCTTGGTGACGTCTCCATATGAGTGAAAAATTCTCGAGAGGGACGTTAAACAAGATAAATCAATCTATCAATATAAATTGTCTTGATATTTTCGTCAGATTTTGATTATACAGCCTTGTATTAATATTTTAATTGTATGCCTAATGTTAAGCCCTTCTATAATGGAGGTAATGTTTCTCAGTAATTTTTGTATAATTTCTAATGAATTCCTTATTTTTGTGTCTGGACTTAAAATTCTTTAAGTTTTGATAATATCACATATCTAGAGTTGACTGAAATCTGAACTTAAGTTAGCCATTGCATAAAGCCGTATCTGTCTGTCCAGGCCATAACTATGTAATGGAGAAGCATTAATAGCTTGCACTTTCCTCAAAGGAGATTCAAGGTCATTTGGACAAGTTTAAGGTCATTCAGAGGTAAAGGTGAAATATGCCCCAGTTTGAATAAGTAGGGGAGGATAGGTCACCTATTAAGCCAAATCTAGTTTTACTTGCTATGAAATTATTGGGCCCAGGTGAGTGTTTCAGGCTCTTGGGACTCAAGTTTTTGCTTTGTTTCATTAATCAATTCATGTGCTTTTGAGAACATGATTCATTGGTAAGAAAATGCAGTCAAATTCTGACATTGAAGGTATTTGATTAAACACATGCTCACATCATGTGTTGCTCAACAGTGTTTGTCAAATTCTGAACTACTGTGACAAATAAAAATTGCCATCCCCAATTTTAAGGCAAAGTTACTCTTATTTAAATACACGAGAGATTGCTCTGCAATTCTGAAATCATTTATGAAAATCATTCAAAGCAATTAGATAATCAGCAGTGGAAGAATTTAAAGCAATTCGAGGTGTGTTATAGCTTTAATCAGATTTCCTGTCCTATAAATAAAATTTCAATGTGCATATTTATCTGGAACTTCAAAAACATTATCTTGTTGCTGTAGATTGACTGTCATTGGAATCGAAATATTTGAAGAATTTTAAAAGAAAATGTTTTTTGTTTTTTTTAAAATTCTTCAAATATTTCGATTCCAATGACAGTCAATCTACGGCAACAAGATAATGTTTTTGAAGTTCAATTTTTTTTAGATCAGGCCATAATTTGGGGGGGTTGGGGTTGGGGGGTTGTTAACTCAAACTTTGAGGTAAGAAATGAGACCAGGTTCATTCTGGAAAACTGAGTTTTAGAACATGCCTGAAATACTGTAGTATGATGCGTTGTTTGCAGTTCAAATAAATCACAGACTCTATGAAACAGTTGGATAAGGATTGGGTCTTATCAAGCAGTCATTAATATTTCTTATAAGAAATATTTTTTGTATGCAACTGACCAATGTTTGGCAACGAAGGGCAGTGTTGAAGTTGGAGAGGTTTCAGAAGTAGTTCATTATGGCATTGATTATAACAATCCCCCCTTTGTCTTGGAAGTTTTTTGGTGGAATACGCTGGAAGGAGTGAGTAAATAGACCATTATATTGCACACCAGGTATATATACAAACGAAAGTATGCTCACGGTATCACACAAATACATGGTCCAGATGTTGCATCAGAACTAAATACTTTATAGGGCTCTGGGATTTCTAGGAATATTGCCTCTTCCTGGAATATTGCAGATTACTTAATTCAGAGGTTACTTATGACAAGAGGGTGTGTTGTGATTTTAAACCAAAGGTATTGATTAAATGGGAAGGTTCTGGATTAAGAATTCTGTGTTTCACCACAATGACCTGTGCGTTCTGGATTTGGACAAAAAATGTGAAACAGTGACTGTCAATAAGCTAATAACTTTCACAAATAACTTTGATATAGCATACTCTTAACATTGAATGAAATTCAAATCAACTAGCATCACTTAAGGAGAGGGAGTGCAAAATAGATTAAGAAAGAAGTTTTGTTCTTTGAATTCAATGAAATCTGAGTCTGGGTCAGTAAGAGAGAAGAAACAACTATAATTATGAAAATCCATTTAGCCCAGTATAGAAATGTATTTTCAGTTGGTGTAATGCAATTCGAACCTCATAAGCACTAACATTATAACTACAGTAAAACGTGGTCGCAGCGAACACATTTATATTTAAATTCACGCTTATGGTGAAGTGATTTTTATTCACTCTATCTTTTAAAAAACATATTACAAACTTCTTGGATCTAACGAACTACGTTTATAACGAATCAAAGTTCGTCCTCATCACTTTCCTAAAACCCGGTTTTACTGTATTGTAATCTGTGTATCATAAAAAACCATGAAATCTGGCAAACAGGTTGATTAATTAAAAGTGAGCCATGGAGAGCTCTGGGCTGTATTGACATTTATGAAATATTGTTGGCTCAGGGTTGTTTTTAAAAAGGATTGTATATAATAAAAAAAAAAGAGTGAAAGAGAGAGATGCCTGGAACCCCAAGCTGTGCACAATTGAAATAAATAATGAAAGGAGCTTTCATTTTCAAATCAGCTGGCATTATGACTCGCTTTGAACTCCACATCGCTGTGTGTGTTTTTGTTTTGTGAATTGATGAATATGTTCGGTCTAATTGCATCTGCAAAATGCATCCAAGTTGGAGTGGACATTTGGAGGTGCTTTCCAGTGTTTGACCTACAGGTTGCCTGCTCATGAATGAAGGCTTTATCAGTAGTTATGAGAATATTGTTTTTACAGTTTTCCAACTGGCATAAGGTTCCTTTCAGACATGAAAAAATGCTAAGATGGAAGGGGGTGCCTCAGTGCTGGTGATACAGTTGTATGGGTTTTTTTTCTGAAGAACAAAAGTTCTTGATAACAAAGATAATTATTGTCAAAGGTAAATAGTGGGATGCCTGTACTGTTGCTAAAACACTGGTAGGCAGATTTTGCCAATATTTTACAGTGAGTAGTTTTTTTTTTGTAAGAAAAACAAAAAGTCTTTGAAGAAAATATTTGAGGATTAGTTTTGTAGAATATGTTTTAGGTAAAGAAAAATACATTCCAACACCTCATACCCCTCCATGCAGAAGGTTTACATCAAGAGAAACCAAGTCTTTGTTTGCCGTCTCAGATAAATGTACTTACAAACTGTAAGCTATGTGTAAACCCCAGATATCTGTACCATGCAGTGGAGAACATCTGGTGGGGGAGGGAGCACTCCAGAAAAGAAATAGTCTAGATGTTTATTTTCCACTTGTTTATCCAGCCTCACCACTGGGTAATGTTGTGTATTGAATCATCATCTAAGAAGGCACCAACGGAATTACCTAACACCACTCATGATCCTTATTTATTGGGTTTAACATTTTACAAAGTTTAGTGGTGAGTCAAGGGTTGAAAAACGTTGTTTACACCAGGTCTTTTGCATCATCACCAACAGGTACCCATTCTGTGTCTCATGGCTGTCTTGTAAATTTTCCTTTTTACATCAAGTGTCTTACTTGAGCACAAATTGGAAACAGGGAGGCAATGGAGTATTGATTCAGCAGCTATGTCAAGAGTTTCATTAACACTTCATTATTTGTCTGTTTCAAGTTCTCTTCAGAACCTTCCAAGGCTAACACTGAAGAAACAGAGGTGAACAGCGGAAGCAGTGTTCATGTTATTGGAGGTGGCGCAAGTTCTGCCCTCTTTTTTCTCTAGGTTGTCTTTAAGCTGAAAGCGTGAAGTTGATTATGAAATTGTCAGGTCATTTAATATTGCATTTAAGAAATAAATTTCATTTTCGAAAATACATGCGAGCATGAACTGCGATGCTTCACACCGATATACTTCATGAAGCACGTTATGCCAGCATGAAGCATTGCATATTCATACCCTTATGTATTTTCAAAACTGAAAGTTATTTTGTATATTTTACCTTCTACATTCACATCTGTCAGAATTTCCATCCATTAAAGATAAATGTATCTAGTAGTTATGTATTCATACGCTCATTGTTTACAACTGCAGCACATTCATAAGGAAATGCCTATCATTAGATTTTGTAAAGATATCAAAGACAAAAACATTGGAAGTGTAAATATAACTTAGTGAATTTTACAGAGTTTTTAGTGAATTTTTATATTTTGTTTAATTGGCTGTATCTTGGTAAAGTTTTAATGATTTTATACATTTTTCATACTTGAGAAATTAAATGTATAGTATATGAATACAACCTTTTCTATGTGACCATGTATATAGCTACCTTAAGTATACAATAGTAAATTATAAGTCAAGGTCACTAGAGAAATACTGAATATCCTTATGATCAAGATTTAAAACAAACTAGCTCTTAAGGGGAAGGGGGGGAGGTCCATCTAATTTTTTATACCAGTATTTATTGTCCATGATGAGAGGTCAAACTGTGTTGATTTTAAAGTCTAAGTCACTCGAGGAAAATTCGTAATATACTTGTGTGCAACATTAAAAGCAGAGGGTCAGAAAACTTTACATATATTTTTCCCATTGTGAAAATTGAAGCCTGTTTTTTTTTTTTTTTTTTCAAGTGCAAAATTTAAGGTCATAGTTCAAAATCAAAATTTGAATATTCGATTTTGGTATCATGCTTGCTATAGAATTGACAGACTTCGAGATAAAGGACCTGTTAATTCTTAGGTCAAGAAGTCATCAGTAGATGTAAATGAGAAGGAGATTATTTATTCTAAGTTCAAGGTCATGCAGTAACGAACCATGAGGGAATATTCCACTTTGTGATACTCAACAAAGAGCCTTCAGAGTTGTTTGTTACATGTGATGTCGTGTACTTTAGTGACACACACGGTAATGGCATCCTTACCATTCCAAGACTGCAACATCTCAGACATTGTTATATGTGTGGGTTCAATTCCTGTCTTCACAATTTCTAGACATCTATACGAAAAATATTTGTCAAATATAAAGTGTGCCAATGATGTTGATACACTGACTATACACGGGGAATGATGCACTGTTACTGATACGGACGTTCTCTTGTCTGGAAGTGGTGGCAGCAAAATAAAGTAGGCCGTACTTGTAAACATTTATAAGTCAGCTTGGAGGAAAGTCTAGGCACATTTTTTAAGGTTTAATGTCAATTAAATTAATAAAGATTCTTGTTAATAGGAGAGAGTAAAGGCTTTACATGTTTTTATCAATGCCTGACTTGCAGTGAACAAGATTGTGAGAGCTGATAATAACTCCCGGTTTTTCATTGCAGCCTCTGCATCACATCTGTGTGGGACTCAAACAAACCTTTAAATTAAAGAATTGAAGAGAAAGGTCATCTTATCTGTTTCCAAAAATACCATGTAGCCAATTTTAGTAACACATCTGTACATTAGTTTATATCCAATGGTAAATATAACCCAGCTACTTTTGAAATAGTTTTAAATTAGTTTGATTTATTTGTCTGTGATGTGATGGTTTTTGATTGTGTTTCTCTGACTTGATGCAAGACTTGGGACCAATGAATTAAATGACTTTTTTATTTATTTTTTTAATTTGATGCAAAACTAAGAGGCCAATTTACATCTTGGCACTGATAAGTCACCAAATAACTTTTTATTAAAGGCTATTATTTGCAGGAGAGCTGTTTTAAGTAGGAAACTGTTTTTAGGGTACTTTCTGTCTAATGATGCAAATGATGATGACTTCCAACACAAACATTTCAATGACTTTGTTGTCTGTCACAGTATCTTGATGCTGATAAGTTGCATTAATTCTTTCATCTTGAAGTAATGATTATTTTTTTCCCCTCTGACACTCTTACAAATGTTTATAAATTGTATATTTTGATAAGATGGAGACCCAGCAGTGTTTTCATTGCTCAGCCACATATTATGTACAATGGCACGATTATAACCTAGACTTTGTATTTGCTGAGGAATGTGTAAACATTTGGTACAGCCATTCTTACTCAGACCTTTGGAAGTTTACGGGGCAGTCTATACAGGTACCAGTCTCCTGACAAGTGTACTAACACTGGCCACTGGAGCCTTGTCGATTCCTAGTAATCGTTAAAAGTTGGAAGAGAGGATCTTTATGTTGGCAGGAAGCAATATCTGTTGATGGATTGATAACCCACTCCATTGGAACTCTGCATGTTCAGAGAGAGAAGGGGGGGGGGGGGGGCATTGTTGCACAACAGAAATTAATGACAGGTATTCACTGATAGGAGAGAGAAGGAAAGAGAGATTTAGTGGTCAGGAAATGGCTGAGAGAGATCTGGGGGGCAGGAAATGGCTGAGAGAGATCGGGGGGGGGGGGGGGGGGGGGGGGGGGGGGGGGGGGGGGGGGGGGGGGGCAGAAAATGATAGAAAGAGAACTGGTCAGAGAATGGTGTAGAGAAATCTCTAGTGGCCAGGCAATACTTTCCTGAACACAGCAGAGGTGTACCTAAGCCATAAGAGAGGTGTTGGTATCTGCTCTGATCCCACAAGGATGCTTATTATAACCTGTTTAAAATTGTGGTAATTAGACTGATCACAAACATGAATGAAGCCCAAGATGCATGTCATCACATGTTTAAAATTATGGTAATTAGAGAGAGTTGTATATTGTTTAAAGTATTTCACCTCACAAATAAATGGAATACGTTCTATTTGGATTAATGATCATCATTTCCATGTGGTATTTCATTGTCAGATTTATCGGATTTCTTTCCCAGCAAACTTTCTCAATATCCTTCCCTCTGTTGTCTGTGTGTTGAGTGTTCATGCATATTACATAACTTTCTGGGCAAGGGTTTTGTAGAGATTTGTACAATCAGAACTTTTTATGCATGGAATTTTGTTTAAATCACTGTTTAACTCAAGTGGTACAGATTAGAAGAGATATATCACTGGAATATATCTTCTGGAATGACGTTTTGGATTCACCTATTTTTGAAAAAAAGAAAATCCTGAGTGTAGGCTTTGGGTTCATTCATTAGCTTTTGTAGTGAAGTCATGTACATGTAATGCAAGGGTGGATCCAGAAATTTATTTTCAAAAGGGGAAGGGGGCGAACTTAGATGATGCATTGTACTTTTTGCCAACCAAAATGGAGAATTTTAGCAACAAAATGCCATGAAATAAATATCCTATGTTTAAAAAAAAAATTGCAACCGGGGAGAGGTGTGTGTGAGTGGATGGTTGTAAATCTCGGTCTAGGTTCCTCATAGCATGTAAACATAACCTCCACATGATGATTTTGAAAAAGGTTGTAGTTTCAAGATATTTGTTATGTATTCACCATAAGAAAGTGTTGACAGGCTATGATAGAACGGAGACCAAAGTTGTTTCACAGTAAAATTCAATACAGAAATGATTAGGAGTGGTGATGGAAGGAAATGTGATGATAGTATCCTTTGAGGTATGAGTCAGTCATTATCACCTTTCTGTTGGCTAATGACTTCTCGTTATCAGGGTTTATTACATCCGTTATGGAGTATATGGACTGTGGTAAGGTAGTCGTGTTGTTGTCAGGCTTTGTTGACCATTGTAGTCTGTCCTGTACTAGAGTTGTGTTGTCAGGCTATGTTGACCATTGTAGTCTGTCCTGAACAAGAGTTGTGTTGTTGTCAGGCTTTGTTGACCATTGTAGTCTGTCCTGAACAAGAGTTGTGTTGTTGTCAGGCTTTGTTGACTATTATAGTCTGTCCTGTACTAGAGTTTGTTGATCATTGTAGTCTTTCCTGTACTAGAGTTTGTTGACCATTGTAGTCTGTCCTGAACAAGAGTTGTGTTGTGGTCAGGCTTTGTTGACCACTGTAGTCTGTCCTGTACTAGAGTTGTGTTGTTGTCAGGCTTTGTTGACCATTGTAGTCTGTCCTGTACTAGAGTTGTGTTGTTGTCAGGCTTTGTTGACCATTGTAGTCTGTCCTGTACTAGAGTTGTGTTGTTGCCAGGCTTTGTTGACCATTGAAGTCTGTCCTGTACTGGAAATTTCAGTCATATTTTAAATTTTTTCATTGATTTGATTTCAACTATTTCCAAAATAAGGCCTTTATTAGGATATGGTTTGTTCTCTGTTTTCTCCTCAGCAGTTTAACTGTTAGGTTAGAGGGTATAGGGATAATATTTTTCAGGGGAAAAAGTCACTAGGTCTGAGGAACTCAATTTTAGTATTTGGATGGAGTTGTGTGTACACAAACATTCAAGTCATCTAGCATGTGGGGAAAATAAGAATTGGCAAAAATTTACTTGGAAATAAAAGGAAATTGGAGAGAAATAGCAATAATTTCTTTGATTTGGGCATTGCTAGTTCTGTCCAAAAGAGGTTACAAACAACAATTAAATTTAGGCCTACTGTAACTAATGACTACTGGCCCTGATGGTACTAGAAAAGGTCCATAACTGGTACTCAAGAAAGCCCTAACTGTGAAAAGGAGAGTTAGTTATGATAGAACCAAAGAGAACATTGATCATAGTACGATGTAATATCTCTGAAGGTCATTTTCTTTATTTCTAGTGTTTTGGGGTGTTTTTTTGTGTTTGGTGTCTTGTAATGAGAAAATTATTATTTCTGTTGACATTTACACACAGTGCTGCACTATTGATGTCTTGAATCCATGCAACTTTGTAGCGGACAGTTTTGGATGTGTTCTAAAGGTGATGTGTTTTTGTTGGCAGACACAACTAGCAGCAGTAATAGCTGGTCTCCCCTCTATGGGGGAGGAACATCTTTAGACCAAGAGGCCATCCAGTACATTCACAAGTTTTACTGCAAAGACTGCCGGATGGAAGCCGAAAAGGCGGAGAAGGAAAAGGCAGCAGCAGCGGTGACAGGGGGTGAGGGAAAGGGCGAGACCGAGCTCCCCACCAGCCCCCAGTCCACGCTGGAGGAAATGTCTCTGCAACAAAGCATGGACAAAAACAAAGAATGTAAGTCCTGAAGACTATTTCAATGGCTAAAATTTACACATTTTGAAAATCATGGGTTTTGAAATTTCATAATCACAAAAATACTTCATTCTTAAAACTTTGTAAATGTAGTAGTTGAAAATATAAATTTATGTGTTGTATTAATTCTGTGATATTTAATCAACTACAACATCTACATAATGAGTCTTTTGAAACATTAGATAAATGATTATTTCAGCAAATTTGAATTAAAAGTAAATTTAATTATCTTACTTTTCAGCACTGAAACGAAAACTAATGATGAGGCGATCTGTTACTGAACTGGTAGACCAAGGAATTTATCCACGTAAGTACAAATTTACCCGTTACAAAACGTCACCACTTGTCATAAGTGTTGAACTGTCAGTTAGCTCTTTTCTTGATTGGAATGGAGAGCTATGATTTTTTTCTTCTTCTAATCAAATCAGAACTTTGCTATCTTTCACATACAACTAAGACATTTGGCATGTTGGTATATCACATAGAATGGCATTTAGCATTCCTTTCTTAATCTGTACATCATATGACCTTGACCTGTTCATGAAGGTCTTTGGGTTTCTTTCTGGCAAGTAATTTTTAAAAAAAATTATCCAATTCACGAAAACATATCTAGTTAATAAGAAGTCACTATTTGGAAGTGACGCATGTTTTAGAAATTCAGTTTGCTGTAAGGGATTAATATTTTGTTTCAGCTTTGAGTACGCCACCAGCATTTGCAGAACAGCGACGGCACTTGGAGAGAGCAAAGGTTGGTGTTCTACTTTTGTGTTACCAGGGTTCATTCACAGGCATAAATTTGTCTTCACTTGTCATTATTAGTCAGTTTTCATGTTTGTTATATTGATTGTGTTGGCTTTACTTTGCAAAACTTGAAATAGAAGTGAGAATGGGCTATTTCATATGCTTTTTGATTGGTTGACACCCCAAAGACATTAGTTAAATGGAATGGTAGAGAGGTTTTCATGTAAATTCATCCAAGAATAGTCTACTAAGAATATACACATGTACCAGACTGATGGAATTGTACATTGTAATGAATAGTCTACCAAGTTTGTAGAAATTAGTAAAGAGGGGTGGGGAAGAGAAATGTTCTCCATATTGGATACAGAATGTCACTGAGTAAATTGTAGGAGATTAGATATGGGCCAAGGACTAACAACTACCCTTCCACCAACCCACCCACCTACACACACACACACACACACACACACATGGAGGCAACTCTTGAATATCTTTGGGATCTTAAGAAAACGGCCAATAAAAGCACTTGTTACTTAGTGAATTTGAAAACATTTTTTCTGAATGATCATAACATCACACAGCTATTAATGGAATCAAAACCCTGAATAGAAGAAGCCTGCAGTGAATGCACAGAAGGCTTTCAACGTATTATTAATATTTTCACAACCAATTTACGAATTTGCCGGCTCAGCTGATATCATTGGAGTGGGTTATTGACCCCTTCCCTACAGCAAGGAACAGGACATTTCCTCTCACTACCCTGTTTTCACCTTAGCGATGAGGCATTGTGATAAAGCTCTCTTCTACAGAGGAATAAACATCACTGTCTGCCATCAAGCCATCAGACACATGCTGCATTACATCACACAAAATTCTCATAGCTCTCCAGATTCTTTTAAATATCTCATAATCTAACAGGTCCTAGCAAGTAATTTTCCAGAAAATATTATGCCCAAGTCTCTTGCTAGGTAATGGGATTATTTGCCGAGTCCTTGAGTCATAACGGCAATGTTGTGTGGAATGTTGGCACGTGCCCAGATACATTATCTTGCAAGACAACAGAAAAAAGATGTGTATGCTGTCGATTACTCCCACACCATTCCATGCTCAATAACAGCAACCAGCTTCTACAACAGCAGGCCACAAGCTCAAACTCCATTTAAACTATTTAAAATATTGTGCAATAAAACGCTTAACCACATGACAGTAATTATCGATCAAAAATACCTTCAAAAGCTACATGCGCTTTTTACATGCATCAGTTACAAGCACGTTTTCGAAATACAAAAAGGCATAATATACCCTTTTCTTACATGAAAATTATGTGTTGTTTTTGTGAGATTTTGATTCGACACTTGGAACCTTAACATGGCAGGTACATTGATGGTAAATAGCTGTGACAGAATTATCTGGCAGCCTAACATCCCTTCCATTTGTCGAACTATTCAGCAGTTTTTTTAAGAAGTTCAATTTAGGTAACTGACAAACACTTGTTAGCACTTGAAAATTCTTTCATTCAACAGATTTAGGTGCCATAAACTTCAATTTAAGTCCCAGATCACATGCAGTCAGTGAGAGCCACTGATAATGATGGAGATGAGTTTAAATTCTTCTTGCCATGCTTCCTGTCTCATAAATTTAATGCAGCTTTTTTCTAACTTCATTTGTGTGGAATGTATATTTTTTGAGAAACTTGAAAGAACAGATTGACCTGTTTCATTATTTTAAGCTGATGTTTGATATAGTTTCTAAGTTTTGATGAAAAGTGGCATCTGCAAGAAGTTTTCTCATTTGTGCAACTACATATGTTTTCTCTCAATTTAGATTCACATGTCTTTCCAATATACAAATGAACTACATTTATATTGTCTTTTTTCCAAGAACAGGGCTGGATAATATAAAATGAGTTAATTTCTGTGTGATAGAGTTTATTGACCATTCAGTGCAGCAAATTCAAGATAAAAGAGCATAAATTTCACTTCTGAATCAGTCGTGAAATGATAGTAACACCAGGGGTTAAGGGAGCGTGGTCATAAATCTTACTCTGTATTGTTTCAGACGGGGGACCTCCTAAAGCACAAAATACAGCATCGTCCAGACCGGCAGGTCCTAGTACAGCAGCACATTCTAGAAGGTGTGTATCTAGTACGGGTCTGCTGAACTCATCACACCTGTAATTATTATGTCATCATCACACCTGTAATTATTTATGTCATCATCACACCTGAAATTATTTATGTCATCACATCTGTAATTATTATGTCATAATTACACTTGAAATTATTATGTCATCATTACACCTGTAATTATTATGTCATCATTACACCTGTAATTATGATGATGTCACCACACCTGTAAATATTATGCCATCATTACACCTGTAATTATTATAACATCACCACACCTGTAATTGTTATAACATCATCACACCTGTAATTGTTATAACATCATCACACCTGTAGTTATGATGATGTCATCATACCTGTAAATATTCGGGTCAGGGTTCTGTTTACTACCAAAGGTGCATGGTCAATAGTTTTGAAATAATCTTAGAATTATTCTTCACCATGAGATGCCATGGCAGTTTTCAAGTATGACAAAACGATGGATGAAAAAGAAATTTAATATTTGAGAACATTTTATGTTCATCTAGAAAATATATCTGAATGATGCAAAACATTATTGATGTCAATATCAGATACCAAGATCGACCCATCCCTTCATGAGCGACAACGTAAACTGAAGCGAGCTCGTATTGCTGACGACCTTAATGACAAACTTTCTCATAGGCCCGGCCCATTGGAGCTGCTCCAGGGCAACATTCTGCACACCGATGATGAAAACTTCAAAACAGCTCTCCAAGGTGGGTTGAGTTGAATCTGATAAAAATTTGGTTTCTATTCATATGTAAATTTTATTGTAAAGCTGATAAAAAACGTAGAATAAGTGCAGTTTGCAAAAAAAAAATAAATATAAAAAAAATATCAGTCAATGCTTTGTAGCTCACCTGAGCTGAAAGTTTAAGTGAGCTCTTTCCGATCAATGTTTTTCTGTCGTCAGTAAGCATTTCACATTTCCGACTTCTTTTCAAGAACCACTCCGCCAATTTTCCTTGGTGTAAAGGGACATGAAGTTATTCAAATGAAGGACAATGCCCCTTTCAAGGGAAGATAATGCAGAAATAGAGAAAATAGTATTGTTTACAAAATCCTCTGCTCAAGAACCACTGGATCAGGAATGCAAAAACCTGCATGAAGAATTCCTCATGTAATGAAGATTCATATTTGTTCAGGTTAACAACCAGGCTGTGGCAACAATAGGAATCTGAAGTTTTACAAAGATGCAATTTGTCAAACTTAAATGCAAGCCTCCTCATGGAGTCTGGATTCAAGTTTTAAACAATAACCCCCAGGTCACTGCCACAATAGGAGTTTACAGTGTTACACGACAAATTTATAGGAAACTCTTATCAAATCTTTTCCTGAAGAACCATGAAGGTACACTATCAGATTTACTCAGGCATCTTGATTTTGGTGTAGATTTAAAATTTATTCAGATGGGGCCACAGTAGGGATTAGAATTTTTAAATAGAAATAGAGGGGGGTATCCCATTACAATCATCCTTCTTAGATGCACAAGAAAACCTGTATTGTTGATCAGATCGAATGTTGATTTAAATGTATCTTACATGACCTGTACAATTTGATTTGTGTAGTAAAGAATAGATAAAAGAACACAATTGCATTGCTCAGGTGAGCAATGCAGCACATGGGCTTCCTTTTTCATTTCAGCTGGATCGATACCATTCAACAGAACATTTGACGAGGATTCCGAGTCCAACTATGGATTTGAGGATGAGAGCACAACGACTAGTGATGGTGTTCCTTCACCGTGTGATTCCATGATGTCGGACATCTGTAGTCCCCCCATTATACCCCCAGCTCCAGAGGTACCATCCTCCCTCAAGTTTCACCAGCTGGGAAGCCTTCCCAGTACCTTCACGTCAGGAGTTACCCTTACGAACATGACAGGTGTCACAGGAGCTAACACTCCAACTTCATTCTCAAAACTGTCGCCCATCACAACTCAATCATTCAGTGTTACAAATACAGGCCCTATGAATGCGAATGGATTGACCACATTAAATGGAGGAGGAAAGCTGGGCAGTGGGAGTAGTTCTAGTGTTAATAAAAATAGACCAAAGAAACCTAAACCAAAAGCTCAACCAAAAACAAAAGTGATTAAATTTCATGAGTACAAAGGACCTCCAAATGTTGTGAAAACTCAGGCAGTTCCTCCTTCTAGTGATCCATCCCTGGAAACACCATACCACATCATGCTGCAACAGCAGCAACTGTTTCTGCAGTGGCAGTTAGAATTTCAGTCAAAGAATCCCTCTACAGGGCCTGGACGGACTGTGGTTGTATCCACCCAGCAGACGGGATTGGATCCGCCTGCTACAATACAGGTACAGACCTCCAGCCCTGGTGTGGTGCCAGTGCTGACTTCATCTGCTGTAGTGTCATCAACCAGCACAGTAAACACACAGACTAGTATGCAGGGACAGCCACTGCTGGCCTCACCTCCAATACAAACGGTGGTTCAGCAGGCCGTGAAGCCCTCACAAACCCCAATTCTACACACTCAGCCACAGGTTCAGGTTCACACCCAGCCACAGGTTCAGATTCACACTCAGCCACAGGTTCAGGTTCACACTCAGCTCCAGGGACAACCCATGGTGCAGGCCCAATCTCAGATTTCTCTTCAAGCACAGCCAGGAATTCAAGCGCAGTCTTCTGGTCCTTCAACTGTCCAGATGAAATCCCCAGTGGTGGCCAAGCCTTTTCCTGTAGTGTCGCAGCTACAGAGCTCCACACCTGCTCAGAGTCCACCTACTCCAAGCAAACCTCTAGTTCAGACAAAGACAATTATACAAGGCCAGCCATCAGTTCAGTTGCAGTCCATTATTCCAGGCAAACAACAACAGCAGAAGACGACTCCACAGCGAGTGAGGCCTGTGTTACAAAACACTAAAAACTCCCTAAGTAACATAACTAAACCTCTTATGAATCTGGAGGATATGAAAGTGGCTGACTTGAAAGCTGAGTTAAAAAAGCGAAATTTGACTGTGTCTGGTGCAAAACCTCAGTTGATTGAGAGGTTGAAGCCGTACCTCGATGTGTCAGTATCGCATGCTTCCACCATGAACAATGTCAGAGATATGAAAAAGCTACCAGTTCATGCTGTTGTGAATGTTCATTCTATGCCCACGTCATCTTCATCACCCGCAATTCTTTCACCCTCAAATGAGGTATCTATGTCATCCTCATCACCCCCTATATCGCCAACGATCAAAGACAAGATTTTTAATCCCCTGTCACCTGAGGTGATGGACATTGCTCCCCCCACCAGTGTCCTAACAGCTCAGATGAAGAACAGTTTGCATTCTGCCAGCACTGGGTCTATACCTATGGCAGATGACAGCTCCCGACCGTCGTCTGTAAATCCAGACATCGCCATGGATGTGGACAGTTCTCTAGATTTTTCAAATTTTATCAAATTTAGTCCAGCTAGTTCATCAGCCACATCAGTCCCCCCAACAATTACACAGACAACAGCCACCTCAATTCATTCATCCCAACCCGCCATAGTGACCAGTCCACCGGTCATTTTGGACCACACAGCCCAAACATCACCACATCCATCAATGCAGGAGGAAATCCTACAGCAACAGAGGCTAAAAATTGCTCAACTTCAAAAGCAGCTGGAGGAATCACAGAAGATCTTACAACAGCAGATGCAGCAGCAACACCTGCAACATCACCTGCAGCATAATAACCCACAACAGACTGCCAGTCCTCCTCAGGCAACACAGCAGCAACCTGCTTCCCCACAACAGATACACCAGGTTGTGCAGCAACCCACATCCCAAGCTCACAGCTTACAACTAATTCAGAAGCCCACATCCCCGCAGATACAATTGATCAAACAGCCAACTTCTCCTCCACAGTTACAACAACTCTCCCCCATACAGCACCAACCGCTGTCACCTCCCCAGCTCCCACAACAAGTGCAGATAATTCATGCACCAACAGGACAACAACACACGCTAAACGCCATCAAGGTGGACGCGGACGGCAAAGCAGCGCAGCAACCTAACACAAAAATGGTGCAGAT
Organism: Ostrea edulis; assembly: GCF_947568905.1. Taxonomy (NCBI): domain Eukaryota; kingdom Metazoa; phylum Mollusca; class Bivalvia; order Ostreida; family Ostreidae; genus Ostrea; species Ostrea edulis. The sequence goes on along the minus strand of NC_079167.1, from coordinate 32,877,639 downwards.
CACAGCTCCACAGACCATATCTCTAGTGGACGGCTCAGGACTGCCTTTAACAATACCTGTTGTGTCTCAGGGGATGCAGTCGATCCTAGTGCCGAACCTGATGGACAAAACAACCAAGCAGAACCTGGAGAATTTTGTGGTCAGTCATGGGCTGAACAGGAGTTTGAACATTGCAACAAAGCCCAGTACCATCACCAGCAGTCCATCCGTACAGCAACCGTACAGTGGACGAACGATCACTCTGTCTCCCATCAACGGCATCAGCTCAAGGTCAGTCCCAGCACATTTTGTATTCTTAAGATGAAGTGTTGATGATAAGATTGAAATATGTGTATTGTATGGTCTTGAACTAGCTTTAAGTTCTAAAAGAATATTTTATGACTTGCACTAAAAACAGGGGGTGTTTTTATTTCATACATGTATTTATCATGAAAGTAAATGAAATTATCAGCAGATGTAAAACATAATATTGATGGGATTTACAAAGGGATGTGTGAAATATGATATTGATGGCATATGCAAAGGGAGGTGTGAGATATGATATTTATGGGATTTGCTAAACATGATAAAAAGGGGGGTGTAAAATATGGTATAGAGGGGAGGTACAAAACATGAAATGGAAAGGTTACTAGTATAGGTGGGACATCATGTGGAAATTTTGTACTGATTTCTAAAATTCTTGGCACAGTAATCATAATCAATTAAGTTTTTTTATTGAGTGGGTTGACTAACAGGTTTAAGGGGAAATATTATATTGAAGGGAAAAAAACACGGATATAAGCCGTATATCTCAAGCACTGTAATCCAATGTTTCCCTTGTTTATCAACAAATGAGAAGACACAATTATGCATGTGTTTATTGAAGATCAGTGTTTACATATATGATCTAGGAAATCTGCAATATCTTGCGATCATTTCAGCTGTTTATTTAGTCTTCAATTCAAAAGCATGGATCCATACATCAGTGCTTGTCGGATAAAATGCAATGCCATGAAGTCTACAAAATTCATGTGTCAGCCATCTGTTGTAGGGTTATTCAGTGCACAATTCAACCAAATTACCACACATGTTCCAACAACTTGTCAAGCCTATAGGATTCCTTGTTCAATATAGAGAATTATAGAATTCCTTGTTCAATACATAGAGTTATAGAATTCCTTGTTCAATACATTTCATCTTAATAGAGGATTAGCACCCATGATATCATTGCGAACATACTCACACATTAGGTTTGGATTTAGGATAGTGGTATAGTATTGCTAACATACTCACACATTAGGTTTGGATTTAGGATAGTGGTATAATATTGCTAACATGCCCACACATTAGGTTTGGATTTAGGATAGTGGTATAGTATTGCTAACATACCCACACATTAGGTTTGGATTTAGGATAGTGGTATAGTATTGCTAACATGCCCACACATTAGGTTTGGATTTAGGATAGTGGTATAGTATTGCTAACATACTCACACATTAGGTTTGGATTTAGGATAGTGGTATAGTATTGCTAACATGCCCACACATTAGGTTTGGATTTAGGATAGTGGTATAGTATTGCTAACATACCCACACATTAGGTTTGGATTTAGGATAGTGGTATAGTATTGCTAACATGCCCACACATTAGGTTTGGATTTAGGATAGTGGTATAGTATTGCTAACATACTCACACATTAGGTTTGGATTTAGGATAGTGGTATAGTATTGCTAACATGCCCACACATTAGGTTTGGATTTAGGATAGTGGTATAGTATTGCTAACATGCCCACACATTAGTAGGTTTGGATTTAGGATAGTGGTATAGTATTGCTAACATGCCCACACATTAGGTTTGGATTTAGGATAGTGGTATAGTATTGCTAACATGCCCACACATTAGTAGGTTTGGATTTAGGATAGTGGTATAGTATTGCTAACATACTCACACATTAGGTTTGGATTTAGGATAGTGGTATAGTATTGCTAACATGCCCACACATTAGTAGGTTTGGATTTAGGATAGTGGTATAGTATTGCTAACATACTCACACATTAGGTTTGGATTTAGGATAGTGGTATAGTATTGCTAACATACCCACACATTAGGTTTTAAAGTTAAGAGTAATGGTTAAGCTAGCCTGTGCAGTTTTCCGAATTTCTATTTTCAAATTGAGAATGCATGAATAAAGTAAAAAGGAAATGTTCCCGAATATTTTATGAATACTAATAGATAAACAACCATCCCCTTATCCTAATTTAAGGAGGAATGCTACACTGGAGAAATTTGATATGGATGAAAAGTGGAGGATATGTACAACAATATTTCGAAACTGAAAACTTTCAAATTTACTTTATTTAGTCAAAAATTGCAGTTTTAGTAGAAACCAATCTGAAAAAAATTTTAAAACCCCCACTGGACTCGAACCCGCGATCTACAATTCAGTAGTTGACATGCTAACCAACTGAGCTACTCAGCTAGGCGATGAGTTTTGAAATGAATAGACAAATATTACTGATATCTATATTTTCATCCTTGTTTTGAAAGGAAGTCAGTCATTATGACGATGTAGAGTACATCCTTAAAGGCCGGGAGTAACCTAGAAAAATTTACACCCCTACAGCAATTAAGCATATATGGCAAGAGGGCAGGGCTTAGCAGTGTTATCAGAATAAGCAGCAGTTTGATGCTTGACTCTACACGTGCTCTGTAGCAGACGATATTTTGAACAGGGAGACTGGCATGATTTATCAAAATAAACTAAAGTTTTCCTGCATTTTTCTACCACTCTGCTGGATCTGTGAGGCACTGAAAGGATAGGTTTTTACTTTAACAAAACTTCACCCTAGGAATTACAAAATGAATTCATCATTGTTTTATCTATGTCTTTTAAAACATGTAGTTTTTCGATAATATACACAAAATATTGGTATATATGATATAATAATACTTATGATTTTCCTCTTGGTACCTTTCAATTATGAGAAGAATTTGGGGGGGAATTGTAGCTGTGCAATGGAGGACATGTGCATTGAAGGATTATTAAGAAACACTTTGTCCATTATGATATTTGGAGACCTACTATCTGTGATTGTCTCTTTTGACATTGTAATGTTCACACATAAGAGTCCAGATTGAGAGTAATTTTAAAGTGATGGTTGATCAATTGGACATTTGTCATCATTGGTGAGAGACAATGGAAGTTACACAACTGGCCTAGGAGATTGTTGCTTAATCAGACAAACATCATGCTTGACATTATTCTAGAAAAGGTACCAGCAATCCTGCAAAACTCTGAAACAGCGATCAGACTGAACAGTCCTAATGAGTTATTTTTATAAAGTTAACAAATTTTTTAAAGGAATGTGATTATATATAATTAAAAAATAAAATCTGGATTTACCAATGATATATGAGTAAGTACTTTTTTTCCACGTTATACAGTGATTTGATTACATGTTTCCTTTGGTGCAACCCCCCTTATCTAGAACTAGACAAGCATGCTCGTGCAATATGTGAGTCAACATCCGGTGTAAACAATAACAAAAGATAATCACACCCACAAACTGCCAATCTCTAGTTTGAAATACAAATTTAACCCTGCTTCAGATTTTTTAGGCCAAAATTAAAACTTCATGAGAATTTATATCTAAAATAGATATGGCCAATATATGCACAGTTATGAGGGGAACAAGCATACCCATTTTAAAATTTCAGTACAACAGCTTAATCTTTATTTTTGCAAAATAAGTGCTGCAACCTGAATGTGACCAGAAAATTCATATATTCCACCATTTTCACCGATTGGCTGCTTTTATACCCAATTGCCGGCCTTTAAGTGTCTGGATCACTTGTGTGTAGACCTTGATTGTTTATCATCACGAAATAGATAAGATTTAAATTTTTAATCTTCTCATAATGTTAATTTTGAAAATTATCTTATAGTAAACCAACTTCGCTGCCATCTTCACCTGTGGAAGGAAAAAATCAAATAATGCGGACAACCTCTAACCCCATCTTTGTCCCAATGAGGAAAGAGCCGCCTAATTATGACGATGCTGTAAAAAATCTGGCTAACAAGGTACACAATGTAATCAAGCTGGAAAAAACATTTAATGGAACTAGTTAATGAGTTGACTTTATTTTGGTTGCAAATAGCATAGAATGTTTGTTCCACTTTTTCAGGGTCAGAATTTATCTCTAGTGGACAATAAATGTGCCTCCAAGACTTCTATCAAAAGTCAGGCTATGGACGATGTTTTGGAGATTCTTATTCGGAATGGAGGTATGCTGAAGTTTGTGTGTTTAATGTCAGAAAAGATCAACAAGTCTGATATGATTATACCCTCATGCAACTAGATTGATCTGGTTTTCTTCTGAATTGATATTTTCATGTACTTGGTAATGCAGTCTTCATGCCTTATCTTTACAGAACTGCCCCCTAGTGCAGCACAGGAACCACCTCCCACCCCAAAGACACAGACCTCCACCATCACCACAGTGACTTCAGACTCGGTGGTGTCCTCCTCACAATTCCAGTTTTCCATTTTTGGTGGTTCCACTTCCACCACAACCACCATTAATACCACATCCACGTCTGGCACCACGGATGTGTATTCACTGCTGAATGGACCAATCACTGCCACCCCATCTGTGGCCATCAAAAAAGAGTGTCATACTCCTCCACCGTTTGTTTTGAATGAACCAACTGACAGCAAAGACCTGGGACTGGACATCAATGAAATGCTTAACCAGGACTTGACCTCAATGGACTGGGCAGACGATGCCCAATTTTCACTGGACCTCACAGATACCTCCACCATGCAAATAGACCAAGACAAAATGGGCACCTCAAATAACATCTTGAGCGTGCCAACTGATGAAAACTATAAAAATAACTTGCATGGTTCAGAGCCAGATCTGGCAGCCTTAGGAATAAATGACACGGAGAATGTGAATATGGACGTGTCAGACTGGCTGGACGTGATCATGCCTTCTACGGGTTTGACCCCACTTAGTGCTAATGCCCCTGTACAGTTCCCTTCCGATCCGATACTCACTCCCAAGACACAACAAGAAGTGCTGGACCTGTTCAGTTTTGAGGATGGTGAGTTTGGAACGCCCACGGACATTCACACAGGGATCAACTGGGAAAAGTTAACCAGCTAGATTAGAAACGAAAAATGATTAACAAATGAAAAATTGTATAATGAAGAAAAATTTTGTTTGTTTGAAAGAATGGGGTTCTAACTTGGTGATAGATTTCTCTGTTAAGAATTCTGCATGTTGTTTGACATGTAAATTGTTATTTATTTGACGGAACAGTTATATACAGTGTGATTATTTAAAATGCTCTTTCAAGCTTGGACCAATTTTAAGGGAGACACACACATCAGACTCTTACTTTCTGGAATCAGTAGAGTAGTTTTAAGAAACACAAGATATGGCAAGACCAACACAGTCGGTAGACAAGGTGTGCATGTATTTGAATTTTTGAGCTTATTTTCTATGGGCAGTTTTGCCGTATCTAGCTTTTTGCAGTGCTCTTTTTGAGATTAAAGCCATATATTTATGTTTTCTGGATTTTTGAACTCGGTCACATATTGATATGTTGACTGCTATATAAATTGATATTGACTTCTGTATAACATTAGTTGAGTGTGTCCCCTTTCCTTTCATTCAGTGATTCAGCAGCTGTACATCTTCTGCTATGTGTTTTGGGTCCACATATTCTCGGATTGTTTACATATTGCATTGAATCTTTTTGTATAGCAGAGGATGTGCAGTTGATGTGTTACGAAGCTATATTTATCATAAAAATCATTTTACATAGCTGTGTTCAAATGCATTCCATCCAGCAATCCTAACATTGAAGTTCTACATGCCCACCCAGCAGTTTGGGTTTACCAGTTCTGTTCACTTTTCTGGGGACCATGCTAAGAACCAAAATCTTCTTCCTCAAGTCTGCATATTGACCAGGCCAGAAGGTTAATACAAAGCTTTATGAATACATACTCCATACTCAAACTCCTATCAAGTACTCATAACCATACTCAGACTCATTATTCCAATCAAATTTATGTATAGCTTTTGAGTATGAGTATAGCTTTGAAGCACGGATTATGAGTTTGAGTACGAAGTACGAACTCAAAACATTTGATAACCTCCAGGCTCAGATCTTTGAGTAATTTTTGGAGATTATAGAGTAATTTTTGGAGATCATCTTTGAGTAACTTTTGGAGATCATCTTTGAGTAATTTTTGGAGATCTTTGAGTAATATTTGTATTCATTCACAATAAAGATCACTTGCCTGAAGTTTAAAGAACACTACATAATCTTAGCAAATCAGTTTCATATCTCATTAGACGTATTTTACTGTTGGATAAAAAAAATTCCCACAAAAATGTCAATGGGAGATCTTTGTTTTATTTGGAAAGATTAAATGAAGTCAATCTGTAATATTGGAGAAGAGAAATATTGTGGTGTAACGACAGGTGTCAGATTAATCCTTTGATACATTCCCCTTTCTGGTAACCCCGCCTCCATCAACACACCTCCCTGTGCTACATTCTATTAACATTTTCATTACTCGATATAAAAAGATGGTTACTACATTTGATTATATTTTACAACACATGATAATAGAATGTAAAACGGGGTGGAGCTTGTCTCCAATTTACTAAAGGGCAATTTTTTTGTATGTTCAGTTTTGAGAATTTAATGGGCACATATTCCTAACAAATTGTAAGTGCTGATTATTTACTTGGTATCATATTGTGCTAGTTTCATTTTACCTAGGTCTTACAATATCATTTCAAAGTCATCCCAATGCTTACTAGTAATGGTGAACTCTTGCGATTTCCTATTTTGGAATACTTTGTAATTAGAGTACTAGGGTTGAAGCCAACGAAGGTGTGCAATAGAGAAAATTATGTTCTGTTTATGACTGTTTTTGTTGTGCTACTGGAAATAAGCACTACCGATAACTTGATTTCAATTGTTCAATTCATGACAACTATTGCTGAACATTGTAACAAATTAAATATATGTGTACATTGTAGTAGTTAGGGAGAAATTTTAGATTTGATGCTGTAGGAAATAATAGCACATGAAATAGTGGTCACGAGGTTTAGAGTTGATAATGTTGAAAGTTTGATCAAGGGGACATGTAGGAGGTCTTCCAACACTGTCCCTAAGTTTGTTGTTGGCCGGTTAAACTCCCAACCATTGTTTGTTAAAACTATGAAGTGCCTTTTGTCCGTAATTGGCAATAATCATGTAAACAGGCTGTGTTCTGTGCCCTTGATTTAAGAAAAAAAATTCTTGATATATATATTGTGAACTATTTTTCTGACAAGTAAAATGATAGGTGTTAAATTACTTGTAAAAACAGAATGGCATTGTTATGTTGGTTGGAGCCGAGAAGTATTATACACAGTAGGAAATCTGCGTAGTACCTGTATCAACATATCTCTGTTCCTGGGTTAAGTGTGTGTACATTTTATAAAACTGAAAAGTTTAAATAATGCATATACTTAAAGCATTGTTTTTTGGTTTTTTTTGGATGTTCGGTCAATTCTGTGATTAGTATTGTGGTACTTGTTTAATCCATAGCTATGACATAATGAAGTTATGTTAAAAGTTGGTACTAATTTATATAGAGCAGATTATAGCAGGCGTGGTAAAACATGTAAATATTCCTTTTTATTTAGTGTGCGTGTCTATTGCTGTTTGTATGAGTACTTGCACATAGAGTAATATATTTGCATTGTTAGATCACACATTTGTTTCTCGTTCTTTTGATGATTGTTGTTATTTATTTTGTATCTGTAATTTTCATTTGACTGTAAAAGCATACAAGCACCAACTATTTACCTGTTATGTTTGGGTCTCTTTGGACAAATGCAGAGAAATACGACAGTGGATAGATTTCAGTAATCAGCCAATCATGTACCTTTACTGAGCCAATTTAATTCGCAGGTCTGATCAAAGTTCAGAAGCTTCCTTTACGAATTCTTAAAGATTGCACCACATTATGCATCTGTCAAAAATTATCATATTTCATTCTCTAGCACGTTAATATTCAAGTGAAATTTCCATCACTTCCTTAGAATAAAAATTGAGTGTTTTTATTGGTGACTTTTGTTCTTCATAGTAGATGAACTAGGATATATTTTAATTTTTTTCTCCTTCAGAATAGTGCTTAATTGTATGTTAACTTAAAGCTTTGTTCTATCTTTGTGTAGTGTTATTGACATTCCTACTCAATTTAATTTCTTTTTCTCTGGAAACGGTTTGGTTGACTATTCTAGGTATGCTTCTTAGTCTGAGTGATTAGTGAGAGGACTTGTCCCCTAGGTTGTTGTATAGAACATATCATTAACATGTGCTACAGTAGCTCTCTGTATTCTGCATGGTTAGTAGGATGCCTTAAATGTACATAAAGCTAGTCCTGCTGGAACTATTTCCGTTACAGTCAAACCTGGTTATATTGCACCCAGCTATGGTTAACAGTTGATAATTTTGGAAGTAATATTCATTTCAAGAGAAAAACAAACGTTAAATGGAAATGAAATTGGATGCTGCCAATTCCTTTTTATTTATAGGTCGGACATTTACGTAGAAAGTCCATCATCAGATACATACAGTTCATTGATTTTTACTTGTTGCAGGTGAAATCAACCGTGGTTTTCTGATGATGTGAAAATGTTGTTTTTTTTTATAAATGTATTTTTAACTTTAGTATTGATTATTTTGATTAAACATGTCAAGTCACAAATTCATTGTTATTCGGACGATACAGACGGTCGTGCAAACATAAGAACTTACTCAGTAATAGTTATTTATTGTACGTACAAAATATTACATGGAATAACAAAATTACATAGAAAACAAATAAAATTATATACAAGTCGCATAATATAACAAATTACATTGCTTAAAAGTCCATGAAGGTGCACTATATCTATGTGATACTGTAGAACAAAGTCTTTTTAACTACATTAATATTGAAGTAGATCTTATAGAAAGTTTTTGTTTTTTTAATATTTTTTTTTTTAGACTTAATAGATATGCCCCACATTGTTAACGACCTTTGGCTGATAACGGTCAAAGTTACAATTATTTCCGTATTGTCAATCAGGATAACAAATTAATGGTCTGACCATGTTTTGATTATTGTCATGTGATGAAATAACTGTACAATTTTGGCCAAAAAGCAATGTTTGCAATCAAATTGATAGTTAATAAAAGTATTTTGGTTAAATTTGAACATATTTGTTACCTAGCTTGTTGAGCAGTGTCCATTATTGTTAATCACACTGTGATGTTGTGAAGAAGAAAAAACTTGTGGTATTTGGTTAAAAGTCATATGTTTGTGCCAAATATGTTGTAGATATAAGTAGATCTCGCATTCATGTCTCCATGAATGCCGCGGATTTTTAATCTGTTTGTTATGTACATAGTGACTGCAGCATGCACATGACAGCACTTTCTGCTTGGTCCCCTTTTTGAGTTTGTGTGGTGGCTAGTGTAACCTGTTTTTTGTACATACATTTGACTTTGATATCATACACTGTACATGCTGTCTTTGAGACCCAAATAAACTTTGCTTGATGTTACTTGCCAGGGTTTGTTATTCTATAAACCAGTGAATTATTATTGGGGTGGCAGAGGTACAACTGACGCAATATTTGTTGTTTGGCAGCTGCAGGAAAAATATCTCGCAGTAAACAAACGGCTCTATATGGCGTTCGTGGACCTCGAAAAGGCATTTGACCGTGGCCCTCGGAAGGTGATCTGGTGGGCACTGCGAAAACTTGGTGTGGAAGAGTGGATTGTGCGTCTGGTGCAGGGGATGTATGCAAATGCCCGTAGCTGTGTCCGCGTTGGTGATGGCTACAGTGAGGAGTTTGCTGTGAGGGTCGGAGTCCATCAGGGGTCAGTACTCGGCCCTCTGCTTTTCATCATCGTACTCGAGGCTCTTTCACGCGAATTTCGCGCCGGTGTTCCCTGGGAGGATCTGTATGCAGATGACCTGGTTATCATTACTGACTCGTTGGATGAATGTGTCAAGAGGCTTCTGACTTGGAAAGAAGCTATGGAAAGGACAGGATGCAGGCAAAACCAAGATCATGATCTGCGGTACGGGTCTTGACCTACTTCAGGACTAGGGCAGCTTCCCATGTGCTGTCTGTCATACAGGTGTAGGAAGCAATAGTATTTTCTGCAATGGCTGCAAGCACTGGGTGCACAAGAAATGCAGTGGGCTCGTGCGCCTGTCTGTGGACCCTGACTTCAGATGTTCAAGATGCAGAGGAACTGCTCGCCATCTTGACGTCAGGCCGCAGAGTGATATCCAAGTTGGTCTAGACAAGTTGGAGGTTGTAGGCTCCTTCTGCTACCTCGGAGACATGCTTTCCGCAGCTGGTGGCTGTGACCTTGCAGCCACTACGCGTGTGAAGACTGCTTGGAAGAAGTTCAGGGAGCTGCTACCAGTCCTGACATCACGCCACCTGTCGTATAAGACCCGTGGTCGAGTGTTTAACACCTGTGTACGGAGCGCTATGCTCCATGCCAGTGAGACCTGGGCACTGACCAAGCCAAATCTTCATCGCCTAATACGCAATGACAGGGCCATGATAAGACAGATCTGTAACATCAAGCCTGAAGATATGGCCACTGTAAGTTCAACTGAATTGCAGGGGCGGCTTGTCATCGACGACATCGACCTCATCTTAAGGGAAAGGAGACTCCGCTGGTATGGCCACGTTGTCAGATCCAGCAGTGCAGTCAAGTGCGCTCTAAATATACAAGTTCCTGGGAGACGTAGAGTTGGTCGGCCAATGCTATCTTGGAGAGAGCTGACGGAGAAAGATCGTAGAGAATGGAAGCTCTCTACTGCCGACCCTCAAGACCGGAAAGAACGGAGATCTGAGGTGAGATCTGCCATGCGTGCAGCCAGCCAGATACCTGGAAGGGGACCCACTAGTGTGGACACTACCTGTGATACTGCACGGAAATAAAAAGGAACCGACAACAACAACAACAGTGCAGTGTTTCATCTATAAGAAAATAAAATGTGTTCAAGAAGGTAACGGGTGCTGCTTTGGAGGGAGGTTTTAGATTTTACTGAAAATAGACATTAATGGTAAACTGACAACTCAACTGTATGACAAACGGGATGATTTCAGTTTCTCCATCGTCAACTTCCCATATTTATGTAGCAATATTCCATTATCGCCTGCATATATATGGTGTTTATATCTCTCAACTGATTCGATACGCAAGAGGTTGTTCTGCGTATACATGTAGTCAGTTTTTAAATCGAGGCAAGCTACTGACAAACAAGTTGATGGTACAGGGGTTTCAACAGTCTCGATTGAAGTCAGCATTTCGCAAATTCTATGGTCGTTATAACGATCTAATTCGTCAATACAACCTATCATTGGGTCAAATGCTGTCTGACGTGTTTCATATCGATTGTTAGGCCGTTCTTGGCACACTTATTTTGAGTACGAATAACTCCGTTTACCTGATCGGGATATAGGGCTCACAGCAGGTGTGACCGGGCGACAGGGGGTGCTTACTCCTCCTAGGCACCCGATCCTACCTCTGGTGTGTCCAGGGGTCTGTGTCTGCCCAACTATATATTTTGTATTGCTTATAGGAGTTGTATAGAAGGCTTATCTGAGCTGAGCTTTTCTGATGAAAGTGAAGACCCATTGCCTAAACTTGGCATAAAGCATCCTTACATTGATTGTGAAGCACGTGTTCGACAGATTCTCCGTCGAGGGCGAGAGAGCGTACATATATCATGTTTGACGGCAGTGGAGATACAGCATTTGTCGTGGCAACCTGTAAAGGAGAATTGTATTGTCGGTATAGATTGTGTTCCAGTATTCAGAAGGGGGAAATCAGTTATTTAAAGCAATACAAGCTGTAACTGACGGTATTTTTTCAACTATCCAATTATTCACGAAATAACACCTAACGGTATAACTAATATAATCCCCAAGATCTGAAGAAATATTCTGCAAAAATAAACAAGGGAATATTGTTTGAGATTACACCTACAATGAGCGTTTCGTATAAACCGCCATTGTGTTGTATACACGGACATGGGAACGATGATTGCCGAACATAATCGGGTTGCTGAGATCAAGGCCATATACAAAGACGGAAACTGACGCGAGTAACTACCCGTGTCGTTTGTTTTAAAATATTACGTTGTTTCATGAATGACTAGAAATACTATGCAAGTGTAAAAAGTTAATAATTACGCAAATGTGCCACTCAAATGAAATTTTGATTGTGAATTTTCTATAAAATTAGCATATTAAACTGTTTACAAATCTAACACGTGCTCAGTACCTCTCTTTCGCTTTTTCCGAACTGGTGACCTCCAAGGTCAATGCACATCGGAGGTTACGAGCAGGAATTACTGACAGGATGACAATGATTCATGAATTAACATTTTTTGCTAATTTTACGGGTTTATTGCTTCAGATTCACCCTGCTTCTATTAAGTTATATATATTCAATCACATATATGTTGACTATTTGTTCTTTTATATTTTTATTTATTTACCGTCAGTTCCTTACACTCACTTCGCCATTTACAAAACACGGACAAGTCACGGATGCACGGAAATACAAAAAATAGTACAAATCACGGATTCATTTTGCACGGATAATAAAATAGTCCGTGCATTTTTTAAATTATAGAATCAATTTGTCCATGATTTGTATGCAATGTTTCCGTGATTCCTTCATTACATTATAATAAACATGTGAAAACTATATTTTTTCGTAATACAAGTATTTTATCATTATTTCACATAAATTCTTCAATTTACAGAATTTCCCTAAACTTTGGTATCTAGAAAGAAAAATCTGTCCGTGATTTGCATGTAATATTTCTCTGATTCCTTCATATCACGTACAAACATGTGAAATTTACAGACGGAAGACTATATTTCTTTCATAATACAAGTATTTTAACGTTATTTCATATACATTCTTCAATTTACAGAATTTCCGTACTCTATGGTATCCGTGACTGGAAAAAAAATCTGTCCGTGATTTGATAAATAATACAAATCACGGACTCATTTTGCACGGATGAGTAGAGATTGATGTACAGCTTGTATTGCTTTAAGAATAGTCTCTTTTTAGCTGCATGCATGATATCTTGATTCACACGGAAGACAGAGTATGGAGTGCCAAATTAATGGTTAAAGAAGTAGGTACAGTTTATAAAGTCATCTGGCCCAAAATATCGATGATTTCACTTGGAGCTCAAACCCTGGTGTTCAAATAAGGAATAGATAAGCAAACCCAAAACCCGCTCAATTTCATCAGCAAAATGATTTGTGTCATATGACGAGGCATAAAATTGCAAAAATGCCATTTTCAACGAAAATATCCACAAATTCAGGTGGTTTTCCTTTCAGAAAACATACAGCGCATGCGTCGAGCAAATTCATATTCAAGCATGATTTTCATCTTATAATAATACACAATATATATCATTTTCATTTTGCTCGACAAATGCGCACATCTTTTCCTGAGCAATAATCTGTATGAAATTTGACAGGCTTATGTTGAAAAAAAAGGCGGGAAATGTCTTATTCATGATGTCATAATATGCTATTGAATTAGGAATATCATTCTGATTTTGCTGACATAGTATACCTGGCATATATTCTACTTTCTTAAAACGCTGATTAAGGTTAATTCCAGACACATTTTATTGAGGGAAAATTTTTGGGCCTTTTTATGTATACAATCGCACCCTGTTCTTTGAAGATATCAATTCAATTATTGCGCATAATAATGCATCCGAAAAGGAGAACATTAAAGAGGTCATTAATGCAATTGTGAATATGTTGAAATAAATGGAAGATATCTCTGCTATCTCTAAAAGAAATATGATACCATTCATTCATTCATTTGAAAAGAGCAATAATTCAATCATTGCGCGCATTGACTGCATTATTGCTACCTGCAACTGAATATATAAAGTGCTTTTTTAAGTGATCTAATCAGCTTTTGTAAATGATAGAACTCACTATATAAATAAAACCCACCACCAAAATCCGCTTTGTTCGTCGTCTTATAAAAGGTGTACATTAAAAAAAGTATTCTAGTATGAATACAGCTAGTATACAAGAAAAATTTCACAAATTATTAAATACTTGGTTTTATAAAAACAAGATTTCTAACACAGATATTTAGATTATCACTTTCCCCTTTCTTTTAACCCAGTTTCAGCCTACGATGCATTGTAGTTGTACAGTAAAGTTTATGGAATCTTTATGTTCAGGGATTTGAAATAAATAAGGGCCGAAAAAGGTGTAACCTATTAAAGCTAGATAACACTGTTAGACGAATCATTCGAGATTCGAATTGTCTATTACAGTGAAATAGGAAGACTTCCGGTAGAGCAGAGTTCAAGCTGTCTTTGCTGAATTTGTGTTTGTTGGAAGGAAAACAAAGCTGGCTGTCGTCGTGTCAGTGTGTCCCAACTAGTAAGTGTCATGTGAATTTACCCGTAGAAAGATGTATTTATTGCAATACTTCCGTTTGTATTCTTATCCCCACCTGCTTTGCGCGAATCATGTTCCTGGATCGAGGAAAAAACCCCAAAACAAACATAAAACAAACCCTTTAAACTCACTGTTAGACATGTCCCATACTTTGCTAATACAAGATTGCTGTCAGTAATTTCCAATGATGGGCACTGAGATGCATATAAATTGACAGTCATATTATAAGACAAATTTTCTCAATCAGTCAATGCAATGAATACCAAATGATGTTGCATGTTAAACCACAGGAGTTTGAAATTTTATCAATAAAGTCAATAAAATTCACTTGATTGACCAAGCCATGAGCTATGCGTTAGCATAGCAAACAGGAATGAAACGCCGTTTTGGAGAAATCTCGAGTTTCGCTTTGAACCGCCGCGCAATGAATATAACTCATAAGTATTTATCACTAACAACATTTGCCTACTTAAATTTGCCTCCTAACCCCTCTCTAATGCTGTCAATATCCACTTTATTCGATTCCGTGTAAACATTGACTTTACCGAGGACCCATTGTAATATGTCACATTCACTCCGGGCCTGACATTTTAGTATTCCTTATAATTTAAAGTTAAAAAAAAAATAAAATAAAATGCTATTAATCCTTCCACATATTTTTTTAATCAAATGAAATAAATCACAACATATAAAATCCTCAGTCATATCAATTATTATATTTTGAGGCCAGAAACTATGTTCAGAGTTTAAAAACAAAGGGCGATAATTGTGTAGAAAGTTGCATGTGCGGGAAATCATTGGATTACAGATATTGTTGTTTACAAAATTTTAATGGTAAGTAAGAAAATGAAACTCATACTAAACTGTTACAATTGTAACTCAAAAAGTGGAACTTTGACTGATGTCAACATTTATTGCTAAATGTATATACAGACAAGAATTGTTTGAAAATTCAAAAGGTACCATAGAAGTTAGATAGATATTTACCTGGCTACATGTTATACATGAAGTTGTTTTTAGCCAATAAACTATTTGCAGTTATTTTTGTGAATTATAGTACATGTATATTATGGAAATTTTCAGTACATACAAGTCCCTCTGATGATCACCTTTGTTGAAAACTTTGGTGAAATCTGTCTGTTACTTTTTGTGCAGATGGGAAAGTTTAGAATTCTCTGGGACAACTCTTGCACTAGTTCAAAATTTAATAGCCAGGTTTAAGTTATTATTGTAGGCAGACTGATGGGAAGGAGGGGATTGTGTGGAAAAACAAAGTTAAATGTATATTCATTTTGTCTTTTGTAATAACCATACAGTGTACACTTATTAGAAGTCTTGCAGTGGAAACTTGGGTGGAGGGTAAATACTGTAAAATTCAGAGCTCCAGATAAGGTGTGTATCAGCGTAAATACTCATTAGATTTTACCAGATACGCATTTAAGTTTAAAATCATACGTACAATTACGCATTAGCGAATGTAGATACGCTTTACACTCCCAAAGTAATGCGTTTTAGTCCGCGTATTTGTGATACATGTAGTATGATATAAATATGAATTATCTATTCATATGAATTGAGGTTAGCCCAGGGCTTGATCATACATGATATTTAGTGCTATGAAAATGCGTTTTGATGACAATCACAATTTTGAAAAATTGGAAGAGTTAACTCAAAACACTATCATATAGGCCTACTTGTTATACTTTCTTTCTTAAAGAGTTATTGTGCGGTCGAAAGTACAGGAAAAAAACTTGTATTATCAATCGTGGACGAATGATATACAGAATTGGATCATAATCATGTGACTGAGTGTCTGACATATTCAAATTTAATGCATCAATGATAAATATCAAATTCCCAATAACAATGAATAGATTTAATAAAAAGAACTGCAAAGGATTTCCCCTGTAAATAGCTGGAGCGGCCTTTTAGTATAAAGTTAAAGTTTAACAGAAGAAGTATCGTTTATCTGGTGACATCTTCTGTGCAAAACAGCAAAGATAATCAGTAAATTAAGTTAACAAAATACACTTTTGAATTTTTCTGAAAAGCAAAGTACTCATTGATTTGAAAATCAGGGAGTAAATACTCTTTGTGGTAAAAAATTATCTGGAGTTCTGTAAAATATGGTCATATAGCAAGCCTCTGCGGCCAGTGAAAAACAAAACCAAAGTTAGTCATGTCCAATTCAATTTTGATTATTTTCCTTTCATTGGGGGATCAATATCACTTCACTAGTGTTAAATCTAAAGCAAACTAGCATGGTGCCGCACCATGCCCATTTTGGCTGGCGCAATGCCCTTTTTAAAAGCACCATGCCCTTTTTTCTCTATAAAATTTTAAAAAATATTTGTTAATATAAACAATTGTTCTTTATTTCATAAGGGTGATTGAAAAGTTTAAGATCAAGGCAGCAGGTATTAACTCTTATAGAGATTAAATGATTATTTTATTACTATCATAGTATGATACAATGAAAGTGCCCCAAAATTGTCTTGCCGCGACAAAAAGTGCCATTTTGAACATATGACATGTGTGCCCTCTTTAGATCCTAGATTTAACACTAATTCACAATAACCATGAATTTGTTTTAAGTGTGTTCTTTGTAATCGAGTTTTACTATAGATATGACTGATGTCAACCTGCACACTGATTTCAATTGTAAAATAATATTTCTGTCTTTTTAGGCTCATTTCACAACAGGTTATTGGAGACAGTAAGAAACATGTGACACTGAATGACTGTGAATAAGATGACATGGAACTCCCTGCAAACAATCCAAACTTAAAGTGATGCAGTCTCATATTACATAGGAATGGCGACCAAGGGTGACATATCTTTGGTCAGCTTTTGTGTTTTCAATCCAACCTACGGACCAAGGGAAGGAGAGGTCTGACTCTGTTGATATTCTAATTTGTGATTAGTGTGTGTGTTTCACTGCTCTTTGTAGCATGGTTTAGTATCTTATGATTGAATTGTTAATCTATGTGTTATTAGCTCACCTGAGTCGAATCTCAAGCTTGCTTTTCTGATCAACGTGACACGGTGTATCCATCTTCTTTCTCTCTTTTTAACTGATGCTGTTCTGTTACTTACAATTCTTACTTCTTCAGAACCACTGGACTGATAAAGGTCAAATATTGCATGCATCACATTTTATGATAAAGGGATGCAAGTTTTTCAAAATTCCTCTTCCACAGGGAGTTACTGAAAATTATTGATATAAGATGTAACGAACCCCACTGAAGGCATTTCTGATAGTGGAGTTGTTGTGTGGTGGAATCAATTAAAACTGGGGTGGGGTGGGGTGGGGTTATTCAATGTTTATGCATTCCCAAGATTTTATGGGTTTGTTTCTATGCTAGTTTTTGTTGTTGGTATATTGGATGTCTGTTTAGGTTTTAATTCATTAGGCCTAGTGTTATTCTCTATTTGAATTTAATGTTAGTAAGAGCTGAGTAAGTGACTCAGGTGAACAGTGTGACCTTTGGGCTTTTTGTTTTTTATACAGGAGCACAAAAAGATAGTGTTCTTTCATCCTAAAGACACAGATCTAGATAACCAGATAAAACACATCGGTCTTAGTGAGGCCATCGTGAGGTTCACAGAGTGAGTACTGAAAGAACTGACACTGAGTTATGTTACAGTAAAACATGGTTACACAGCACACTGAGGAGTAATTGTAGCTGCAGACCTGTAGCTCTCAGGGCTTTGGTCTGTCCCAATGGCAGAGAGCTACAGATCTGCAACTGGAGTAATTCCTGTCGTTGATGGATTTTCATTCTTCATGTTTACCAAACTGTCAGTCTAAGAAATGGATATAATGAGTTGCATGTAATTACAGTATCATTTTTAATAGTCCCATGTGCTTCCTTATAGCCATGTTTTAGTGTAAGAAAATGAAATTATTTTTTTTTAAAACCCTGTTATTCTTGTCTTAACGCTTGTAACACTAAGGAAATACCCTACTTTTACAGAACCTTCTCTGATAAGCCATGTCAAAGCGTCCATACTACAAAACGAAGGCAGCTTCTCCTGGAGCCAGAAAAAGATTTCTGGATGGTCATGGTTAGTATGTAAGCAGCACGTGTATATACTGTAAATCACAATCTATTCGCGAGAACATCATTTATGCATCATTTTGCGATGCTTACTATTCTCAAAAATTTAGTTCTCATGAATAAATTCTTCAACATAGAAGACTTAAGCAATTAGATAATGATTCATTAATGTTTATATCTTAGGAACGAATACATGATACATCATTCAGTGATGTATCCACGCAAAAATAATATATTACGAAATAAAAAGGATCTACGGTGTACAGCAGATTCCTAAATATATGCGAGGAATTTATTATCACGTAATTTCACGGGATATATCACTCTATACTAAACAGACCTCACGGGATATATCACTCTATACTAAACATACCTCACGAGATATATCACTCTATACTAAACAGACCTCACGGGATATATCACTCTATACTAAACAGACCTCATGAGATATATCACTCTATACTAAACAGACCTCATGAGATATATCACTCTATACTAAACAGACCTCACGAGATATATCACTCTATACTAAACAGACCTCATGAGATATATCACTCTATACTAAACAGACCTCACGAGATATATCACTCTATACTAAACAGACCTCACGAGATTTGACATATAAGAGTCATTTTGCCATATTAAGTACTCGCGTAAAATAAGGAATCAACAGTATACATGTCTGTCAATAGAGGCCGTCTGTGTGAAGTGTACAGTAAGTGTTGTATTTATACAGACTGTCAGTGTACCATACACAGAGAAAACTAAAGATGGTCAACCTGTGTTTGAGTATCATGAAGAGGATGTGCAGGACCCAGTGTATGAAGCAATCCTGCAACAAGCCTACAGGATGTTCCAGGTAATTGTATGATACTATCCACAACAAGCCTACAGGATGTTCCAGGTAATTGTATGATACTATCCACAACAAACCTACAGAATGTTCCAGGTAATTGTATGATACTATCCACAACAAACCTACAGAATGTTCCAGGTAATTGTATGATACTATCCAAAAGAAGCATATAAAACACTAGGCTATCTGACAAGGGGTCTGTAGAATGTTTTAGATTATTATTTAAGATTATCCTATTACAATAAGCTTACAAGTTGTTTTTTTTTATGAAATTATATGGTGCTATTCCACAAGCAAGGGATTCAAATGTACTATTAAAAGAGTTTTGATGGTGAATTTGAACCCATGTGATATGATTGTCTGTGTGCTATCCTACAACAAGCATATGTACATGTAGGACGTTCTAGATATCAGGTAATTGTGTGATGCTATCCTACAAACCTAATGAATATTCCATGATTGATAAAACTGTCAAAACAACAATCGTATTACCAGTAGTATAGGATGTTCCAGGAATTTTAATGAAGCTATCCTACAAAAAGCCTACAGTTTGTTTGGTAGTTGTTTTAAGCTATTGTACAATAAACCTAATGGTATACTTTCTGTTACAGCTTTTTAATGGAACCTTTGCCTACATACTAGACAGAACAGGAAATAATGTGAAAGTTTTACAGCAAAGACTGGAACATTTTTATGTTAGAGTAAGTAATGTTGACAGGCTCTAGAAAAACTGTTAAATTGAGTAGTAATGTTTAAAGGCTGTAGATAAACTGTAAGATTGAGTAGTAATGTTTACAGGCTGTAGATAAACTGTAAGATTGAGTAGTAATGTTTACAGGCTGTAGCTAAACTGTAAGATTGAGTAGTAATGTTTACAGGCTGTAGATAAACTGTAAAATTGAGTAGTAATGTTTACAGGCTGTAGAAAAACTGTAAGATTGAGTAGTAATATTTACAGGCTGTAGATAAACTGTAAGATTGAGTAGTAATATTTACAGGCTGTAGATAAACTGTAAGATTGAGCAGTAATGTTTACAGGCTGTAGATAAACTGTAAGATTGAGTAGTAATGTTTACAGGCTGTAGAAAAACTATGAAATTGAGTAGTAATGTTTACAGGCTGTAGATAAACTGTAAGATTGAGTAGTAATGTTTACAAGCTGTAGATAAACTGTTAAATTGAGTAGTAATGTTTACAGGCTGTAGATAAACTGTTAAATTGAGTAGTAACGTTTACAGGCTGTAGATAAACTGTTAAATTGAGTAGTAATGTTAAGAAACTCTCAAAAATAACTTAGCATGAGTATTAATGTTTAATACAAACTCTCATAGATAGCATGAGTGAATATGTTTTCAAACTCTTAAAAGTAATATCAGAGTAAATACTATGATTTCAAACTCTCAAAAGAAATGTAAGAGTAAATATTATGATTTAAAACTCTCAAAAATAATACAAGAATAAAAATTATGATCTCAGACTCTCAAAAGTACATTTACAGACACTGAGACATGGTGTGTGTTATTTTTCAGTATTTACAGAAGTTAAGACATGGTGTGTGTTATTTTTCAGTATTTACAGACACTGAGACGTGGTGTGTGTTATTTTTCAGTATTTACAGACGCTGAGGTGCGGTGTGTGTTATTTTTCAGTATTTACAGACACTGAGACATGGTGTGTGTTATTTTTCAGTATTTACAGACACTGAGACGTGATGTGTGTTATTTTTCAGTATTTACAGATGTTAAGACGTGATGTGTGTTATTTTTCAGTATTTACAGATGTTAAGACGTGGTGTGTGTTATTTTTCAGTATTTACAGACACTGAGACTTGGTGTGTGTTATTTTTCAGTATTTACAGACACTTAGACATGGTGTGTGTTATTTTTCAGTATTTACAGACACTTAGACGTGATGTGTGTTATTTTTCAGTATTTACAGACACTGAGATGTGGTGTGTGTTATTTTTCAGTATTTACAGACACTGAGACATGGTGTGTGTTATTTTTCAGTATTTACAGAAGTTAAGACATGGTGTGTGTTATTTTTCAGTATTTACAGACACTGAGACATGGTGTGTGTTATTTTTCAGTATTTACAGACACTGAGACATGGTGTGTGTTATTTTTCAGTATTTACAGACACTGAGACATGGTGTGTGTTATTTTTCAGTATTTACAGACACTGAGATGCGGTGTGTGTTATTTTTCAGTATTTACAGACACTGAGACATGGTGTGTGTTATTTTTCAGTATTTACAGACACTTAGACGTGATGTGTGTTATTTTTCAGTATTTACAGACACTGAGACTTGGTGTGTGTTATTTTTCAGTATTTACAGACACTGAGATGTGGTGTGTGTTATTTTTCAGTATTTACAGACACTGAGACATGGTGTGTGTTATTTTTCAGTATTTACAGACGCTGAGACTTGCACAGAGTGACATTCTGGACATTTTCTCAGGAATCCACTTCATGCCACTAGACAAGAATACATACCTCCACGTGCAGTGTTTTATTAACCTTCTGGAGGCCTCCTTTCCGTACATCAAATACACAGCATTCCTCTACAACGAACAGCTGGTGTGGTATGTCTCCGGTCAAACATTTCTTAGGAGATTGAAAATTACTTCAAAAACTTTAGATTGCATGCTTTGCTCCTCACATTTTGGAAACTTTTTAAAAAAAAACTTTACAGCTATTACATGTATATACTTACAGAAGTCATTTCTTATTGTGGGGATAAGTCAGAAGTAGGTGTAATGCTGATTCTTGTGTATATAAAGTGCATCTGAAACTGGCAATATTATCATCTGAAACAGGCAATATTATCATCTTTAAAATGTTGACCTTCCGTGCTTGGAGAAATTTCTAATGATCTGGAATGTTGGACTTTTGTAATAATTGAGATTCATTTACATGCAACAAGTTTTTGACATCTCTGCTTGCTGCGTTTTATAACTTGGTCCCTGCAGTGTGGAGTTTGTTGTTTGTATAACTTGTTCCCTGCAGTGTGGAGTTTGTTGTTTGTATAACTTGGTCCCTGCAGTGTGGAGCTTGTTGTTTGTAGGAGTGGCTTGGAACAGGAGGATATGAGGATTATCTATAAATACCTGATCTCCAGTCTCTTTCCGTCCTATCAGGAGCAAGAACTCCAGTCCACCAACTCGACGTCACCCTCCCGGAATTCTGCAGGGCAGGGAGATGTGCATTATGGGAAGTAAGTAAGATTTCTATGAACACATAGTCAGAAGGGACAACTGATGATTTGATGCCCCCGTATTAAAGATTGGAAAGCATATTATTTTTGTCCTGTCTGTCTGTTAAAAATATCTAACCTTGCTCATACATGCAACTTTTTGAATGGTGAGTGATAGGGCTTTCATATTTTATATCCTTGTAACAAGATCTTTACTTTTGTACCAAAGTTTTTCTTGTGAGTTTGACTTGAAGTTTGACATACTTTGAAGAAGAGTTAACCTAAGCAATATATCTTAAACTATTTATGGTAGGGGTTTCATATTTTGTATATAGATTCCTTATAATCTTTGAGCTTGGAGTTTCACCCAACTTTCAAAATTTTAACCTTGCTCATAACTTTTGAATGTTGAGTGATAGAGCTCTTACATTTAATATTTTTATTCCTTGTGACCTTTCTTGTGATATGAAAGTTTTTGACCTGGTAATCTTGACTTTGAAGTGTTTGTTGCCACCGGGGCATAGTGTTTCACAGACACATCTTGTTTCAACTGATTTTCTTGTCCTAGGTTTGTAACGGGTCCACCGGATATGCTTGATGAGAAAAATATGGGCAAAATTCCACGGGTGTTTCTTAATACAGAGTATCCAAATGAGGAATGTCATCTTCTGGTGTACAGGGCCCATAATGCCAGTGTGTGCATGTTTCTTGAAGGTTAGTATCCCACAATGCCAGTGTCTGTGTGTTCCTTGAAGGTCAGTATCCCACAATGCAAGTGTTCCTTGAAGGTCAGTATCCCACAGTGCCAGTGTATGCTTGTTCCTTGAAGGTCAGTATCCCACAATGCCAGTGTCTGCTTGAAGGTCAGTATCTCACAGATGTCAGCTCCTTCAAGGTCAGATTCTTGGTGAGAAGAATAGAATACTAGTATAGTTGGTAAAGATTTGCTTAAGAGTTTGCAAAACTGAATTATTTTTTTTCCAGCTTCCACCAGGATGACTTTTGACCTTTGTCGTAAACTAGACAGTTTTCTTGGTCCACAGCTTTCCCAGCTGGCATCAGGCATTGGAGATCAATTCTCCAAGAGAGCCAGCACAGGGTGAGGCAGTACTAGAACATTCTTGACTGTTATTTGAACGGAGTAAATCTCTCTGTATCAAGTGGGTTGTGGGTTTTCATTTTTCGTATTCATTTTTCAATAGGACTGATTCAGTATATCGCTTTATATACTTCAACCATATGAACTTGGCTCAGAAGACCACAGTTCATGCTGACCTGAGGAAGTCGGGCAGTGTCAGCATTCCTCCAGAGACTCTGAGACTACTGACCGACATCAGCTCTGACATGTCCAGGTAATACACACACAGAGTCTCGCTCAAAACTCAGCATGTATCACCGTATACAGTATTAAAAAACCATAAGTCCAACATAAGACAGTGAATTACATATTTAATACTTGTGTACTTGAAGCAAAAACTGTGACATTTTAGTTCAGCTGAACTAAAGCTGAAGTTTTCCTGATCATCATTAGTTTGTAAACTTGGCACTTTCTCAACTTCTTCCATAAAACCACTTGTACAGAGCATCCTTGGATAAAGATGAATCAAAATTGTTTAAATGAAGGGCTAGGCCCACTTCTCCAAGGGGGGATGCCTGTAATAAAGAAAAGTTAAAAATAGGGTGGGGTCATTTAAAAATCTTCTCATGAACCACTGGGCTAGAAAAGATAAAACCTTTTTGACATTGTCTAGATTCTAAATATTCAAATCATGACTCCCAGGGATAAGATGGGGCTACAATAGAGGATCAACATTTTACATATGAATATATGGGAAATGATTTTTAAAAATGATATTCTCAAGAACAGTAAGAACATGATTAGTCATATAGATATGTAAGCATCCTCAGGTAGTGTTGATTCTAATTTATTCAAATCATGGCCCCGGGGGTAGGGCAGTCAAATCATGACCCTAGAGGATAGGGCAGTCAAACCATGGCCCCGGGGGTAGGGCAGTCAAATCATGGCCCTAGAGGATAGGGCAGCCTCATTAGGGGATGAAATATGTACTGGTACATGGCAATATATGAGAAATTTAAAAAAGAATTCTAAAAAGAGCAGGACCATGATTAGTCATATTGATATTCAAGCATCCTCAGGTAGTACATATTGAAGTAGTTAAAGCATGGCCCTTCAAGTGATGGGGTAAGATGGGGTCTTAATAGGGGATCAGAGTTTTACATCGGAATATATAAGACAAAGTCCTATCTCAAGAGCAGCGGGACCAGGGTTAGTCATATTTTAAAATATGCAAGCATTTTCAGGTAGTTCAGATTTAGGCCAATTTTTTTTTTAATTGGTTTACGGATTTCAAAATTTTCAAATCCGTTCAGGAGTTTAAAAAAAAAAAGTCAAATGACAAAATGTTAAGTAATAATAATGAACTTGATTTGAGGTCAATGTTTTATTATCAACTTTAATATTCTCTTCACTGTCAACTTAAGACGGTGGTATATAGCAACTATTGTGCACCTTGGCAACAATGCTGTTTCCTTCAAAAATGTTATTGTTTATTAAATTAACTTTCTATCATTATCAAATGTCCATTGTTTACTGTTTAGTTATGTAAATCCCAAAATAAAAGAACCACATCGTTTTTCCATTCAGAAGATGGCATCCATGACGTATATAGGGACACACTAATCACCTGAAGTACTAAAATCCTGACTGACCTTACCATGCATATATTTTGTCTAAAAATTTACATTTAAGTTTTAAAGTCTTATTTATGAAGTCAAGTAAAGTTATAGATAAAATTCATGAACCCTATAAACATTTATTCAAAAATTCTGAATTTTTTATAGGTCAGATCAATTTATTGTTGATAGTCAACAAATATTATAGTATTACAATGAATGAATTCAATAATGTTAAATATGTTTTTAACCTCCTTCAATATATGAAGAATTACTCATATTAATTATGAAGAATATTTCTTTAAAACTCATTAATAAGAATTTAAAAGTGAATCCTCGGCAAAATGTATGCATGGTAAGGTCAGGTAGGGTTATACTTGTTTAGGTGATTAGTGCAACCCAACGTACGTCGTGGATGCCATCTGAAAACAAGTGTTTGTTTTTATTTTGGGATTTACATATCTAAATGGTATGCAATGCATAACTAATGCTAATTAGAAGTTAGTTTTATAAACAGATAACTTATTGAAAGCAAAAAGCATTGTTACTAAGGTGCAGAATAAGTGTTAGCACCGGCTGAAGTTGACTGATACTCCACACATGACCATGATGACACATGAATATTATGGACTGTACCAAGATTTTGACAGAGGCGTCTGTCCAAATATCCAGTCCAGTGGAATCTATTTTCTTTTCTTTCTTTTTTTTGTTTTTGTTTTTTTTGTGTGAAAAGAATTACAGCATCAGAAATATAAAAAGGAGTGAAAAACCATTTTATTTTTTTTCCCAACATCCCAAAAAATCAGTGCTGCGGATCCGTAAACCAACTCAA